>NC_057795.1:165867505-165986765 GCF_018294505.1 Triticum aestivum
TGGTTCATTTGTTGTGGTGTTTAGTTAACTGTTTGGTTCAATTCTGCAATGCTATGTTCAATTGTTGTGTATGCATTATGTTATTGTATACCATGTGAGAAATAAATCGAATTTGGTTGTACTAAATACATGAGAAACAAATACAATTGATATATTTCCAAGTTGTTAAGTATGCTTAGTTTGGTTAACTGTCTGATCTTCTATTAGGAGTATGTTATATTGTGCAATGTGGTGCTCAGTTAACGTTTGGTTCATTTGCTGTGGTGTTTAGTTAACTGTTTGGTTCAATTCTGCAATGCGATGTTCAATTGTTGTGGCTGCATTCTATTATTGCATACCATGTGAGAAATAAATCGAATTTGGCTGTACTAAATACATGAGAAACAAATACAATTGCTATATTTCCAAGTTGTTAAGCATGCTTGGTTTGGTTAACTGTCTGATCTTCCATTAGGATTATGTTATATTGTGCAATGTGGTGCTCAGTTAACGTTTGGTTCATTTGTTGTGGTGTTTAGTTAACTGCTTGGTTCAATTCTGCAATGCGATGTTCAAGTGTTGTGGCTGCATTCTGTTATTGTATATCATGTGAGGAATAAATCGAATTTGGCTGCACTTAATACATGAGAAACATATAAAAGTGCTATATTTCCTAGTTCTTAATCATGCTTGGTTTGGATAAATGGGTTTTCCATGTGGCTTGAATTAATCTGATGAATCTGCAATGTGCTTATTTTTCATCAACATATTTTCTATACCACTATATAGTGTGCCAATAGCTTCAAATACTAGTCGTTGGATATGCCCATCCAACGGTCAAGAGATGGCAAATCCGAGAATTATCATCCGTTGGATATAGTTTTTAACTCATAGGATACTGCCACATGGCCTTCTAATTGAAAACCCAACTCTACCATCTCATGTGTTCTAGAAGTATCTATCCACATGCTTATCTGATACTCTAATAAAAAGAGGCTAGAACAATCTGGATTCTAGAGAGGTAAGAACCAAGTTGGATCTTGTCCAGTACGATTCTAGAAAAGGAAATACATATTCAAAGTATTTTTCCATGCTTTTTATATATATTTAAATGACGTGCAAAGAACGTACAATTTACTAGTACTGATAGCATGCGAACCCTTACTTAACTTGACGACTAACTACCTTATATGTGTTGCAAGGAAACAATGGGAAGCACTGAGGTTTACAAGATGGTACTAACTATTATACCTTGCCTTTTTTTATTCCTTTGCCCCATTTCCAATATAGAGAGGATATTTATGCACATCCTTGTTTTCAGGCCTTTCCAAAGCAGTTCACTAATGATTACCTCTCAAACCACCTCTATGGTCAGGAGGCGAGGAAAGTTTTCATACAACACCCACAGTTCAATATTGAAGTGTTCCTGAAGAGGGCGAAGGATGGACGGTCAATCATCCACATGCACTGGCCTAAAGTTGCAAAGACCTTCAACAAGAATGAAGGCTCAATATTCGTCTTCCGCTTCAGCAGTTTTCCAGATAAGATGCATTTGTCTATGTACTGTCTATGAAGCTAATTTCAAAAGGTTCTAGATGTTGCTTGTGAAACTTGGTGTTGGTGCAGTTGTGTAATGGGGTAGCTGAGTGCTGAAGCTATATCATGTTGTACTCTGATGTATTTCAATTATGAAATCCTGCTTCCTTAATATGGGAATGAAATATATTATGTGTTTAATATGAATGTCAATTAGATTAATAAATGGATTATTAATAATAGGGCAATTATCCTCTTAATGGCTAATTAGTCTGCTAATTGGTTTTTGCTATTGCAAATGGTTATTGAGAAAATACCGTGGGCGATGACCTAAGGCAACACACACAGTTTCTCGGAATAAACCGTGTTGGATCGATGAACAATCACACACGACATTCTCTTCCAAACTGTTTGCATTAGGC
Source organism: Triticum aestivum (assembly GCF_018294505.1). Taxonomy (NCBI): domain Eukaryota; kingdom Viridiplantae; phylum Streptophyta; class Magnoliopsida; order Poales; family Poaceae; genus Triticum; species Triticum aestivum. The sequence goes on from NC_057795.1 coordinate 165,869,443, forward strand.
CACCTTCCACAAACGTTTACCGCATAGAAACAGTGTGTGATGGATAGCCTTTGACACAAAGTTTCTTCTACGCACCGTGTGTGATGCATTCAATAACTCAAACGATAAAATTGTTAATACTGCGTGCGATGTCAACGCTATCACAAACGATTTAATGGGGAAAATTGTGTGTGATGTACCTGCAAACACTACTAGGAAAAGGCCTACTAATGGCGCACCTAATTTGGCCATTAATGGCGCATAAGTGGTGCGCCATTAGTGCCACGCCATTAGTATATTTTACTAATGGCGCACCACTGGTGCGCCATTAGTATCTGGTATACTAATGGCGCACCACTGGATGCGCCATTAGTATATACAACAGTGCGCCATTAGTATGCCTCCCAGGGGGCCATGTATACCCAGGTGCTTTGGCATACTAATGGCGCACAACAGCAAGATGCGCCATTAGTAACTTCTGCATACTAATGGTGCACTGTCTAGTGATGCGCCATTAGTATCCTTTGGCATACTAATGGCGCACTGTGGTGTGATGCGCCATTAGTATGAATATTAGGTTTTTTTTATTTTTTTATTTTCTGTTTTTGGCACAGGTTACAAAATGTATAATTGGACAAAATATAGACAGCACACATCAACAACAGATTCATCGAATACAATAGAAGATTAGTCTCTGAATACAATTCATCATATTAGTCTCCGAATTGAAAAGACCGAACAAAGATAGAACATTATATTACAAGTCTCGAGACCGCGAGTAGTGAGTTTGTCTTCACATTACAAGTCGATATCGATCATCTAAACTACCATCACATAGAAGAGAGTTGCGGTCATCACGATGAGCATCATCATGATGAAACTCGTCTTCATCCGGTTCCTCCAACGCTCCCTCCCCTCTCCCGCTAGATAGCGGGCGTATCTAGATTCGGCCTCGGCCCTAGTGGTGTACCCTTTGTAACTGTTACCGCTGAATCGGTGAACCTGTCTCCGACACTCCTCCCAGTCGTCGTAGACTCCGGGAACCTTACCCTTGTACACGACATACGTCGGCATCGCTATGCACTAGCCAAACAAAACGTTAGTACCAATTCATAGACAATACATAAGCAATATATAAGTATGCAACAGAACGATCGGAAGAGAAAAGCAGGACATTAATAGCATCGATTACATCTAAGTTGAACGACTCTCGAAACCAAAGAGACATACTACAAGTTCATTAAAGTTTAATTACAACATGAGCCAATCGATGTTTCAGAACTAGACACAGCATCACTGCTTTCGACTCGACTCAAGGGACTGAAGCGTGGATGAAGCCGCCGTCTATCGTGGGAGTCATGAAAGAACGGGCGTTGTCAGCCTGCATTTGTAGCATTGTGTCGATGTCACTGTTGGACGGTTGATTTCTGAGGTAGAACTGCCCCGAGGTACGAAGGACATCTTGATGGATGATTTCCGCAAACTCCGACTGGATGCGAAAGAATTCTTGTTGGAGGTCCGCGTCCTGGATTGCCGACACGCTCTTTGCCCAATCTTTGAGTTTACTCGGTAGCAGAAGTTGATGATGGTCCCGTACGATCGCCCGCATGTGATGGATGGCGTAGTAGGCACCCTTCTGACCGCTAGGCGGCTGCTTGACGCAGCAGAGCGTCGTATTGTGGGAGAACACGTGCTTGTCGTACTTACAAATAGGCCTGGTGAAGGTGCCTCCAGATTTGGCGTAGCCGGGGAGAACATCATCAAGAACCTTCTTGACATTTGTGTAGTCTACGTTCGACTGACGGTCCGGGTCGAAATACGTGGCCATGAAATATTTGGGGCTTAGGAGGATGAGCGTGCAATGTGTGTCACTGCAGAAAACACGGAATGTTAAAAGAAAAACGATCGAAATCTAAGAATTCATATGTTACGGGCCGGTTGAGGGGGGGACTTACTCAGAAAAGTAAGGCACGAGGAAGTTATCCTTATCTTCGTTTGCCAGAATGACGCCTTCGAGGTAAGAACTCGCGACTTGCCGGTCCCCAGCACTGCCCAAGATCTTGGCACGCATGTAGAAGGGGTCGACTATCACGATGTCCGGGGTCTTGTCGCGAATGATCCGCATCTCCATACTCAGCGAAAATAGCCGAACGAAGGTGTAGTGCAGCGGATGAAGGTTCATCATAGCGTGGATGTCATCAAACCGCAGGACGATCGTACGCCCGATGGAGTTATCCACAAAGCCCTTGCCCTCTGGCACCTTGGCCGCGAAAACCGGGTATGCCACATCCTTCTCTTTGAGACGCCGCTTCTCCAAAGAAAGAACACTGTCATGCAGACTCCGCATAGCACCGGTTGCAGCATTGAGCATATTTGTCGGTAGCATCGCCCTACCCGCCACATGCACCCTCCTCGAGATATCCTCAGGTGAAGGTGGCCCGTCCTGAGCACGGATCGTACTCGGTGCCGGCTGGCTCGCACCCTTGTTAGTCTTTCTTTTGCATGCCTTCTTCTTCTCCTGTAATGGGACCGAGTTCTGCTCACAGACCGCCTTCTTGAGTGTGTTTGGGCTGATAATATTTCGCACCTCGCCTATCTGAGGCTCGGTGAAGTCGGCAGCTGGAGGCGTCTCCTGAGAGCTGAACGGCAGACGATGCCTGTTGCAACTTGGCTTCTCCGCGGTACCAGCTAGATCGCGCATGTCTTTTGTTGGGTTGGGTTCTTGAGAAGGAGCCCCCATGAAGTCACCATCGTACCCATGTTCGGCAAAGTACTGATCGACGTTGCCAAATGTATCGTCGTCATAGTCGTTCTGATCCTGTGCCATATGCGTGTTTGGATCCAGTGGCATAGGGATGTCCGGCACCGTTGTGGTGGTCTTGCCATGGGGCCGACTTGGCGCCGGCACGACTGGCGGTGTTGTCTTTGGGGTGGTGTCCCCGCCCCCAAACGAATCTGGCTCTTCGGCCAAAGCAGGGGCCAGCTCAGGCAGGCGCTGAGGGTCATCACGTCATCATCGTCGGCCCCGACGGGTCGAATCGGAGGTAACAACTCGTCGCAGCCTGGCAGCACCCGAACCAGTTCAACCCTAAACAAGTTGGGTGGCATCTGGGTACCGTGGAACAAGGGGTTGCCCGGTTGAACGATTTTGCCCTTGGCGACATCGACCAACTCGTTGTTCACGAAGTGCAGGACAGTGCACGGAACATCGGCGGCGCCCTGCGAAAACATGTAGGGCGTCAGGGATGTCCAGTCAAAGGCAAGGAGATGAAGTCCTCGGCCGAGAGAGGCTTAATTAGTTACCGTGATGATGGCGTCGAGCTCGGCTAATGTTGAGGCACCGCCAACGGCGGGCGTGCAGTTGACGGAGGGGCCGCTTGCTGCAGAGGTGCCGGCCGGCGTACACCCGGGTGCATTAAGCTCCCGTGCCGGCGTCGGAGACACCAATGCTGCCTCCGCCGGAGACACCAATGGCCCCGCCATCGCATTCTGCGAGTTGCTGGCCGTGAAGCTAGGAATCGGGGCGGCCCCTGTTGGCCGCCCGCAATCCACGCACTCAACCCCTGGATCAAGGTAGGCACAATGGCGGTGATCGTCGCTCCGAGTCGTTGTTCCACTTGCTCTTGGACAATCTCCGGAATCCGCGCCACCTGTGCCTTGAGTTCTTGAACCTCGCGCGCCTGGCTTTCCGAGCTGGTCTTTTTCTCCTTCCGCACACCAGCGGTATAGTATGACCCTCATTTTGTGGACAAGCCTTTGCCGGCCACACGACCAGCTGACGTCGGCTTACTGAGCTTATCCTTGTTCTTCATTACATTCAACGCCCTATTTAGAGTGGTGTCCCAAGGGTTGCTCGTAGTCGACCCCGCGCTACTGCTTTCAGTCGCCTGCGGAAGGAATGTGAACCATTTAGAAATTTGGCTTCATTAATTAGAATGCAACCATATGGAGCTAATTACGCGGGGGTGTATTCCTTACCAGAACAAGCTCAAGCGCCCTGGTCTTCGGATCCGTGGTAAGCTCCTTTGTTATCGGGTCCTCCTTGTACCGGGCCCTGACAAAGTTCCTGGTCTGCTTGTTACCGCTGTATTTCTCGAAGCGGGGCGGTAGGCCTTGCTCGGCACGCTCCGCGTCCTCCTTGTCCCATATAGGCTCCGCCACTCTGTAACCGCCGGGACCGAGTTTGTGTTCCCCTAAGTTCAGCTCCCGCATTTCTTTCCCCCACTGACTTGATTGGGAGTTTGCGGTGCTCGAGCAATTGATCTTGAAGTCGTTGTAGTCATCTTCGGTGATCGAAGGATTTTTCTCCTTGATCTTCTCATAACTCTCACCTTTCTCGATCATTCTCTTCACATTGCTTTTCCAAGTAGACAGGGCCTTGCTCATCTTCGTGAGGGCAGCATTGTTCACTTTATTCCCTTTGAGGCTTGTGTTTTCAAAAGCAGCGGGGAACTTGTATCGTTCGTGCAGCTTCGTGAAGAGGAGGTTGCGCAAATTCCCTTGGTCAGGATGCCTCGGGTTCTCGGTGTTGATCGAGACGGTGCTCCGGAGAATGCACCCGAGCTGAAGCGAGTACCCCTAGACTATTCGTTCGGGCGCCGTTGGATTCCCATCGGAGTCCACTTCAGTAACTTCCTCCTTGAGGGTGCGGAGCACGGTCGGGCGCCGGTCCTTCCGTTGCCTCTTCTGTTGGCTGCCATCTATGCGTGCACCGCCAACAACAGTGGTGGCATCCTCGGCGGCACCATCAGTGGTGGCATCAGTGGGGTCATCCTCGGCGGTACCATCAGTGGTCTCAGGATCGGTGGGGAAGGCGGCGTCCTCATACAAGTGAGGTTGTTCCTCCATCTCTCGGGACAGCTCCCAGAATGCCTTGCCGCCCGAACCACCGGCCTCATCGTTGTTGGCCATGTTTCTCTCTAAATAGGAACAAAGTTTGGTCAAAAAGTTGGTTATTGTCAAGGAACAAGATCATGGTCTCATCATTTAGGGTTTGTCAACACCGAGGCATCCTAAAAGCTAAGCTTTTATCATTGAGGGTTTTCCGACGCCGAGGCACCCTAAAAGCCTAAGCTTTCATCATTAGTCACAAGTACCCCATATGTCCTATTTTTAGCAAAGTCATGCTAAAATTCACGGAAAATTTCAGCATGACCTTTGCTGAAAATAGGACATATGGAGTACCCGAATTTGCTGGAACGGAAGTTAATCGACATTCCAGCAAACTCAAGGGCCTCTCGGGTGGACAAGGCAAAAAAGGCCTCCATCACAACATGGAAAATACATTGGCATGTGAAGAGGTGAAACAATATATGCATCTCCAAGAAGCATTGGTCAACCCAAGATACATCAACTACTGCACTGTCCTGCCTAATAAAAACAGTGAAGTGAAGTGAACGTATTTTCCTAATAATCTAATCACACGGCAACAAATCCGTTCTCTATCCGGACACGGACAAGTTTTGGTTTATTCCTTTCCAACAGGCTGAGGTACTACTATATAAGGAAACGTTGCATACAAACTAACCCAAGCACCTTTTCTGGCATTATATTCAACATATATGAGATCAAACAAATCGTACGACGCATAACTAGTCTGATCGGATGCTAAAAAACAGACATCTGACTCATAGCAGTCAGATCGATTATTTTGCTTCTAAGGTCAGAGGATCATGCTGATTAAGGTTATGTTTTTATACTGCAAGTTCCAGGTAATTAGAGTATGTGGCACTGTCTTGTGTTGACTAACTCATAAATGATATTATCATCTTTACTCACCGTTATGTGTATCATGGCTGAAATTCCACCGTTATAATACATGCCTGCTTGGCTAATTAGCAAGTAAGTAACTCTTACATTATCAAAGCTTGCCAGTTTCTGCAATCAATTACTGACAGGGAATAGCACAGGCACACAGCAAACCTATAACTTAATGATGGTTATTAGGGAAGACAAGAAATGAGGATGGACAGAACCATATGTTTGGGAAATGCAAATAGAAGTAGTGCTATGAGAGTAAATTTTTTTCAATTTTCATTGATGTTTCAAATTAGATCGGTGCACATGTGGCTGCAATTTCTATTGGTCATCCAAGATGGGTGTTCATAGTAAAGTACTATATAGTGGCACTAACATAACCAAGGATTGCTTTAAAAAAACATAACCAAGAATCACCTTCCACGTGGCTTCTTCTCTTTAGCCTAGCTTCCTTCTGCAAAGTGGGCAAATACTTCTGTCTGCTGCAGTAGGTACTTCAGTCGCCCTTTCCCTTCTTGTTCTGTGATCAAAACCACGATGAGAATGCAATACACACCAAAGAATATCATATACAAGAATTGCAGAAATTAAACAAGGTCAGACCCACACTATCTATTCTTTCTTCATGGCAGAATATCATATACAAGCACAAATTTTGTTCACATTTATATAGCAACAAATATTTATACACTCATATAGCAGCACTAATCTTGTTCATACACTAAAAAAAGTTAGCAAGCATTTACTGTCAGACACCTATACGCACACACGCGTCAGTATACATGTTGTCCGAAATCTGCAATTGTAACTGAACGCATTCAACAGTTGGTCAACCGCAGCAGCTAGCTAGCTCTAGCAGGGAGCAGCGGCAGCGGGCGTTGGGAGGCTGCAGTGCAGTGAAGAGCAGCAGCAGTTGGTCAACCGCAGATGCGAGCACAACGGCAAGGAGCAGCAGGGACCACGGGCGCGCGCGGTCATGGCGCGGCGGGCACACGCGTGGGCAGGCGCAGGGCACGGCCAGGGCACGGGCTAGCGGGCAGGGGCGCACGCGGATGCGGCCATACGCAGGCGAGCGTGCATGGACGCGAAGCTTCGGTCATGGCGGCCGGACTCGCGGGGATGACGATACAGCGACGGATCGAGGGGGAAAAGCTAGGGAATCGGGGAAGGAGCTCACTGCGGTGCCGGAGAGGAGCTCGAGATGGCCCGGGATGGACCGGAGATGAGGCAATCGACAACGGCGGCCGGTGATGTACGCGGAGGCGTCGGGAGAGGAGAGGGCGGCGTCGCGGTGTCGGGGCAGAGACGAGGACGACGGGGCGGCGTCGCGGCGTCGGGGCGGCGTCGAGGCGGCGGGGCAGCAGCGTCGGGAGAGGAGAGGGGAAGGGGATCGAGGGCGAGGGCGAGGGAGTGAGATAGGTTTGGGCCGCAGGGGAGGAAATATCAATGGGGGCGGCACAATACTAATGGCGCACCACCCCTCGGTGCGCCATAAGTACATCCATACTAATGGCGCACCTCACCCTGGTGCGCCATTAGTATTTTTTTTTATTTCTCCTCGAGCCAACAGGTTATCTCCCACCTGACCTGATCCACACCAAGTTCCCTCTACTAGCTTGACTGGTCAGCAGCCAGTTCTCACACCAGGAAGTCTTGGGTTCGATTCCCAGGCTCCACAATTTTTTTATGCATTTAAAATGCTGTTTGATACTTATTTGTGTTTAAATATGTTCAAACTTGTTTAAATCATAACAGTAATATTTTTTTTATAAGACAGTAATAATTTTTTTAAAAATAACATCAAATAGTAATGCCGGTGGAGCGGGGGAGGGTGCGCGGGGTGCGGGGGGTCAGCGGCGGCGGTTGAGTAGGGGAGGGGTGCGGGGGGTCAGTGGCGGCGGTTGAGTAGGGGAATCGAGGGTGCGGGGGGGTCGGCGGCGGCGGCCGGTGGACCGGGGGGTGCTCGGCGGCGAGGGGGACCGGATCTGGCGAGCTAGGATAGCGATCAAGAGATGGAGGGGGATCGAGATCGAGTGTCCATGAAATTTAAAAATATTCATGATAGTTCAAAAAGTGCCCATGAAATACAATCAAGAAATGAAGGCTACGATTTAAATACAATCGATCTTAGCTAGCTATCTGTTCACATTCTTCTTGCCCTTCTTTTTCGCAAATGGAGTTCTTCTGTGGAACGGACGTCCTTTAGGTAGGGTGGTCCTGCTTCTTCTTGTGGTGTATGCTGCTACTTCATCATCGTCGTCATGTTCGATCCTCGGGTCGCCGTACTTGTCGAAGTCTTGCTCATTGGCTACTCCATCCATTCTGATGATCTTCCTTTTGCCTCTCCTCACGACAACACGACTGGGCTTTGGCGGGTCGGTAATGAAGAAGCATTGGTCCACTTGGGAAGCCAGTACCCATGGCTCATTTTTCGCGGTGACGTTTGCGCCCGCGGTCTTGGATTTGGCTTCGGGTATAACCATGGTGGTGAAATATCGGTCTTCTTTTAGGACGCTCTTGGCCCATCTGACATGGAACATCGGCACCTTCTCTCCAGCATAGCTCAGCTCCCAGATCTCCTCGATCCTTCCGTAGTATCTGTCCTTGTCCTTACCGGTGTAGGATTCCATCGTTACCCCGGTGTAGAATGTGTAGCCGTTGATATCGTACGCCTCATAGGTCATCAGGTTGTGCTTGGCGCCCTGTGACAAGGCGAATATGAGTTGTTCTTCCACGGAAGAATCCTCATGTAAAGGGTACGACAGAAGCTTCTGCTTGAACCAACGCGTGAAACATGAGTTGTGCTCTTTGAGTATATCTCCGTCCGTCCTCTGTTGGCCTCGGTCATTGTACGTCTTCTCAATAAAGGTTTTGTGCTCTACCACCCAAGGATCGACCACGTCTATGTGTTGTAGCGCGACTAGGTTTGCTCTTTCAAAGTCGGCGAGTCGACCCTCGAAGTCGACATGCATTTCGCGGCGACCCTCACGGTGACCCCATCCAGCGAGCCTGCCGAGGTGCCTGTTGACGGGCAGACCAACGGGGTTCTCGATGCCTAGATAATTCGTGCAGTAGGAGATGCACTCTTCGGTCAGAAAGCCCCTAGCTATACTTCCCTCTGGATGTGACATGTTCCGAACGTATCCTTTGATGACACCATTCATCCTTTCGAACGGCATCATGCTGTGCAGGAACGTCGGCCCGAGCTGGATGATATCCTCCACGATATGGACCAGCAGATGCACCATAACATCGAAGAATGCTGGCGGGAAGTACATCTCAAGCTCGCATAGTATCACCACGATCTCATCTTGTAGCCTTCTGAGTTGCCTCACGCCAATCGACTTCCAAGAGATGACGTCGAAAAAGTTGCATAGGCCAAATAGCATTTCACGGACGTGCGCGTCCATGATCCCACGGATTGCAACTGGAAGTATCTGCGTCATCAGCACGTGACAGTCGTGAGACTTCATCCCGCTGAACTTCTGCTTCGCTGGGTCTAGGTATCTGCTTATCTTCCCCGCGTAACCGCAAGGAAGTTTTACTCCTAGGAGGCAGGTGAAAAACTGCTCAATCTCCTCCTGACTTAGAGTGAAGCACGCGGGAGGGTAGTCATTTCCGGTCTTCTTGGCCTTTTTGCCTTTGCGACGACTTTCTGTGTCCTGCTTTGCCTCATCATCATCATCATCATCATCATCATCATCATCATCATCATCATCATCATCATCATTAGCGTGAAGCTCATGCCTGATGCCCATTGATTTCAAGTCTGCCCTTGCTTTCGGACCATCTTTGGTCCTCTCTGGCATGTTGAGCAGGGTACCAAGCAGACTCTCGCACACGTTCTTCGTGATATGCATGACATCAAGGCTGTGAGGCACACGGTGGATCTTCCAGTACGGCATGTCCCAGAAAACAGACCTCGTTTTCCATACCTTCAGCAGCGGTTCTGGCGCCTTTCGCTTCTTTCCCGGCTCTGGCGCCTTTTGCTTCTTTCCCGGCAGTGGGCAGTCTTTCCAATTTTTCAACAGCTTGTCTATTTCCTCGCCGCTCCTCGTACACGGGCGTTTTCGGGGTTCGGTTTCACCATCGAACAGATCCTTGCGTTTCCTCCACGGGTCATCATCGCGAAGCCACCTTCGATGTCCCATGAACACGGTTTTCGAAGACCCGGGATCTCTATCTAGCTGGCGATACATTGTGTCATCCATGCACCTTACGCATCCAAAAAATCCGTGGACTACCTGCCCCGCGAGATATCCGTAACCGAGATAGTCGTGCACCGTCGTGAGCAGTGCGGCTCTCATAGGGAAATATTCTTTCTCTGCGGCGTCCCACGTATTTGCTGGCGTTTTCCACAGCGTGTCAAGCTCCCCTTTTAGCAGCCCCAGATACAGATTGATGTCGTTCCCTGGTTGTTTCGGCCCTTCAATTAGCATACTCATGTGAATGTACTTCCTCTTCATGCACAACCAGGGGGAAGGTTGTACATCCACACAAACACAGGCCAGGTGCTATGTGTGCTTCTCTGGCTGCCAAACGGATTGACTCCATCAGTGCTCGCGCCCAGCACAATGTTCCTTGGATCGTTCCCAAATTCTGGGTATTCGAATTTCAACGCTTGCCACTGGCTCGCATCCTTAGGGTGACTCAGCATCTTGTCTTTTTTATCTATCTCCGGATCATTCGCGTCATCTTCTCGCTTCTTCTCCTCCCTATCCGTGTGCCAACGCAAGAGCTTTGCTACCTTAGGGTCCGCGAAATACCGCTGCAGACGAGGAGTGATCGGAAAGTACCACACAACTTTTCGAGGAGCTTTCTTCCTCTTCTTGTATCGAGTGACGCCGCACACCGGACATATGGTAGACTCCGCGTGCTCGTCCCGATAAATGATGCAATTGTTCATGCACACATGGTATTTCACGTGCGGTAAATCGAGAGGACACACGATTTTCTTTGCCTCCTCCAAACTGGTCGGGCACTTGTTCCCCTTGGGAAGACGTTCGTGCCAGAATGACATGTTCTCGTCGAAGCATCCGTCGGTCATTTGGTGTTTTACCTTCATCTCCAGAGCCATGAGCGTTACTTTCAGGCGGGTATCCTCGGGCCTGCATCCTTCATACAATGAGTAACCGCGTCTAACTCAAGTTGATCCATCTTGGCTTTCTCTCGGGCGGCAGCTCTTGCGTTATCCGTCTGCTTGAGAAGCAGCTCTTGAATATGAGGGTCCTGCACCCAGCCCATCGATGGTCCAGCGTCGTCTGCTTCGCCGGCATCATCATCTTCATGATCATGCCCGTCGTCTGCTCCGGCATCTTCCTCATCATCATGTCCTGCATCTTCTACATGATGACTGTGTACAGCATCACCGTCGTGATCATCTCCTGGGGATTCTTCATCTTCTCGCCCGCCCGAGCCGCGGTGGTTGTCTTGCTGCCCTTCCTCATTTCTTGCCCTGCCCCCATGGACGACTTCGTAGTCATCTTCATCACCTTGCCACCGATAGCCATCCATGAAACCACGCAAGAGTAGGTGGTCCCGCACCTGCCCGGAATCCGGGTCCGCAATAAGGCTCTTCAGCTTGCATCTTCGACACGGACATCTTATCTCCGTCTCGTTCTTTTGAAGCATCTCGGCCTTCGCGGACCTCAAAAACCTATTCATGATGCCTTCGGTCATCGTGCGGACCATGGTCGCCTGCGGGGTAGAGCAAAACGATATTTTAGAACCAAGAAAATTTTTGGCATGACTTTCCCTAAAAATAGGACCAAAAAGAATGCTTAATGCCAAAATTCTCGCTGAAACGGAAATGAATCAACATTCTGGCAAAATATTGGCAACTATCGCATTTCAAATACCGGTACACCTCCAAACACAAACACATATGCAACACCACAAATATATGCAACACCACGAACATACATAGATCTAGCTAGGCCATAAAAAGTGCATGTGCACATTGTTGTAGGGAGAACAACATAAATATAGCTTCCCCCTTACTTACCTATCAAAACAAGGTAATTAAACCACTTAATTTGAATGAATCTATGGTGGAAATAAGGTGAAAAAGAGGAGGCACCCGAGACAAGGAGGAGGCGGTGGAGAGAATGAAGTGGGGGGAAAGTGAGTGTGGGTAGGAGAGGCTGTCCAAAATATCTTGTTGCTGCCCACTTACTAATGGCGCACCAACCACAAATGCGCCATTAGTAATCCAGGTTACTAATGGCGCACCTTCTGGTGGTGCGCCATTAGTAGTTTTGCAAAAAAAACATACTAATGGCGCACTGCTCCGGAGTGCACCATTACTAGTTTAAACTGGTAATGGCGCACGGTGGAGAAGTGCACCATTAGTAGTTTTGCAAAAAAAGGAATAAAATATAATTAAAAAAACAACATTAGTGGCGCACTTTCCGGCAGGTGCGCCATTACTAGTTACAACTAGTAATGGCGCACTCCGTCTGGATGCGCCATTAGTATGTTTGGACAGGCGCACTAGTTCAAAAAAAATATTGATACTAATGGCGCACCTTGGGCATGGTGCGCCATTAGTAGTTTCAACACTAATGGCGTAGCAGAAGGTGGTGCGCCATTAGTATATACTAATGGCGCACCTCCTGTCTGGTGCGCCATTAGTGTCAATCCCATCTATAGCCCTTTTTCTAGTAGTGAAATGGAAGCGTTTTCCTTGGAGCGACTGTGTGGGATGTATATACGAACGCAACATTTAGCGGGGACTAACTGTGTGGGATGTACTTACGACTAGAAACAATTTCACATGTATAATTGTATATTTTTGAGCACTACTGTACATATAATCGTATTTGCTCGCTCGCCGGTCACACACGACCTCATTTTGCCGAGCATGTGTGCCAGGTGGGAATATCCCCAACGGTTTCTGGGTCGTGTGGGATGGACCCCCCCTATCGCCCACACTCACTTGGCGACGGTTCCAATGCCGTTTCGGAAAGGGGTTAAAAACAGTTTGTATAGCACCGACGTGTACCAGTGGGTGAACTGTTATGTGATGAAGTTGGAGCATAATTTATTTATTGATTGTCTTCCTTATGAGTGGCGGTCGGGGACGAGCGATGGTCTTTTCCTACCAATCTATCCCCCTAGGAGCATGTGTGTAGTACTTCGTTTCGATAACTAATATATTTTTGCAATAAGTATGTTAGTTATTTATGACTAATGTTGAGTCCATGGATTATACGCACTCTCACCCTTCCACCATTGCTAGCCTCTCTTGTGCCGTGCAACTTTCGCCGGTACCATAACACCCACCATTACCTTCCTCAAAACAGCCACCATACCTACCTATCATGGCATTCCCATAGCCATTCCGAGATATATTGCCATGCAACTTTCCACTGTTCCGTTTATTATGACACGCTCCATCATTGTCATATTGCTTTGCATGATCATGTAGTTGACATCGTATTTGTGGCAAAGCCACCATTCATAATTATTCTATACATGTCACTCTTGAATCATTGCACATCCTGGTACACCGCCGGAGGCATTCACATAGAGTCATATTTTGTTCTAAGTATTGAGTTGTAAGTAAATAAAAGTGTGATGATCTTCATTATTAGAGCATTGTCCCATGTGAGGAAAGGATGATGGAGACTATGAATCCCCCACAAGTCGGGATGAGACTCCGGACAAAAATAAAATAAAATAAAATAAGAGGCCATAAAAAAGAGAGAGAAGGCCCAAATAAAAAATGAGAGAAAAAGAGAGAAGGGGCAATGTTACTATCCTTTTTCCACACTTGTGCTTCAAAGTAGCACCATGATCTTCATGATAGAGAGTCTCCTATGTTGTCACTTTCATATAATAGTGGGAATTTTCATTATAAGAACTTGGCTTGTATATTCCAATGATGGGCTTCCTCTAAATGCCCTAGGTCTTCGTGAGCAAGCAAGTTGGATGCACACCCACTTAGTTTCTTTTTGAGGTTTCATACACTTATAGCTCTAGTGCATCCGTTGCATGGCAATCCCTACTCACTCACATTGATATCTATTGGTGGGCATCTCCATAGCCCGTTGATACGCCTAGTTGATGTGAGACTATCTTCTCCCTTTTTGTCTTCTCCACAACCACCATTCTATTCCACCTATAGTGCTATAACCATGGCTCACGCTCATGTATTGCGTGAAGATTGAAAAAGTTTGAGAACATCAAAAGTATGAAACAATTGCTTGGCTTGTCATCGGGGTTGTGCATGATTTAAATATTTTGTGTGATGAAGATAGAGCATAGCCAAACTATATGATTTTGTAGGGATAGCTTTTTTTGGCCATGTTATTTTGAGAAGACATGATTTCTTTGTTAGTATGCTTGGATTATTATTGTTTTTATGTCAATATTAAACTTTTGTCTTGAATCTTTTGGATATGAACATTCATGCCACAATAAAGAAAATTACATGGATAAATATGTTAGGTAGCATTCCACATCAAAAATTCTGTTTTATCATTTACCTACTCAAGGACGATTAGGAATTAAGCTTGGGCATGCTTGATACGTGTCCAACGTATCTATAATTTTTGATTGTTTTGTGCTATTATATTATCTGTTTTGGATGTTTAATAGGCATTTATATGCTATTTTATATTATTTCTTGGACTAACTTATTAACCGAGGACCCAATGCTAGTTTCTATTTTTTTTTTGCCTATTTTAGAGTTTTGCAGAAAACGAATACCAAACGGAGTCCAAACGCAATGAAACCTTCGCGGTGATCTTTCTTGGACCAAAAGCAAACTAGAAGACTTGGAGATGAAGTCGGAGACGCAACAAGGAAGCCACGAGGTAGGAGGGCGCGCCCAGGGGGTAGGGCGCACCCCCACCCTCGTGGGCCCCTAATGGCTCCCTGACCTAGTTCCTTCGCCTATATATACTCTTATACCCTAAAAACATCCAAGGGAGCCACGAAACCACTTTTCCACTGCCGCAACCTTCTGTACCCGTGAGATCCCATCTAGGGGCCTTTTCCGGCGTCTTGTCAGAGGGGATTTGATCACGGAGGGCTTCTACATCAACACCATTACCTCTCCGATGAAGCGTGAGTAGTTTACCACATACCTTTGGGTCCATAGTTATTAGCTAGATGTATTCTACTCTCTCTTTGATTCTCAATACCATGTCTCCTCGATGGTCTTGGAGATCTATTCGATGTAATATTCTTTTGCGGTGTGTTTGCCGAGATCCGATGAATTGTGGATTTATGATCAAGTTTATCTATGAATATTATTTGGTTCTTCCCTGAATTCTTATATGCATGATTTGATATCTTTGCAAGTCTTTTCGAATTATCGGTTTAGTTTAGCCTACTAGATTGATCTTTCTTGCAATGGGAGAAGTGCTTAGCTTTGGGTTCAATCTTACGGTGTCCTTTCCCAGTGATAGTAGGGGCAGCAAGGCACGTATTATATTGTTTCCATCAAGGATAACAAGATGGGGTTTTCATCATATTGCTTGAGTTAATTCCTCTACATCATGTCATCTTGCTTAATGTGTTACTCCGTTCTTATGAACTTAATACTCTAGATGCATGCTGGATAGTGGTCGATGTGTGGAGTAATAGTAGTAGATGCAGGCGGGAGTCGGTCTACGTGACACAAACGTGATGCCTATGTTCATGATCATTGCCTTAGATATCATCATAACTACGCGCTTCTCTATCAATTGCTTGGCAGTATTTGTTCACCCACCGTAATATTTGCTATCTCAAGAGAAGCCACTAGTGAAACCTTGGCCCCTGGATCTCTTCTCCATTATATTGGATCTTGTTTACATCTTGCTAGTTTCCAATCTACTATTTTTCAATCTTTACTTTCCAATCTATAAACCAAGAATACCAAAAATATTTACTTTACCGTTTATTTATCTCTATCAGATCTCACTTTTGGAAGTGATCGTGAAGGGATTGACAACCCTTTACCACATTGGGTGCAAGTTGTTGATTGTTTGTGCAGGTATTCGGTGACTTGTGCATCATCTCCTACTAGATTGATACCTTGGTTCTAAAAACAGAGGGAAATAATTACGCTACTTTGCTGCATCACCCTTTCTCTTCAAGGGAAAACCAACGCAAGCTCAAGAGGTAGCAGAAATCTGTAGTCCACAGCAGTTCATCGTCCTCTTCTTCTGCAGAATCTCTCACCATTGATGGATTTCCAATCACTCTGGCAATAGTTTTCCGGGCCCTTTCCTTTCTTTTCTTTCCATCACTATCTTCTCTGGTCTCAAGAGTAAACTCCATAGTTTCTTGTGTTGATGCTCTAGCTTTTGACATTGGCACTCTTCTGGCAGGAGCTTTCTTCTTCATGCCTGGCTTGGTGGTAGCAGCATCACCATATTCCTTCTTGAGCACTTTCTTCTTTGAGTTCACCTCCTCAACTTCAAAATCCTCATCCTCTAAATCTGAGGTTTTCTTCTGTTGGGGATCGTTGCAGAAAATAAAATCATTCTACGCATCACCAAGATCAATCTATGGAGTCATCTAGCAACGAGAGAGAGGAGTGCATCTACATACCCTTGTAGATCACAAGCAGAAGTGTTCAAGAGAACGGGGTTGATGGAGTCGTACTCGTCGTGATCCAAATCACCGATGATCCTAGCACCGAACGGACGGCACCTCCGTGTTCAACACACGTACGGTTGGGGAAGACGACTCCTCCTACTTGATCCAGCAAGGGGGAAGGAGAGGTTGATGGAGATCCAGCAACACGACGGCGTGGTGGTGGAAGCAGCGGCGATCTTGGCAGGGCTTCGCCAAGCTCAGTGAGAGGGAGAGGTGTTACGAGGGGAGAGGGAGGCGCCAGGGGCTTTGGTCAGCCCTCCCTCCCCCCTCTTTATATAGGGGCCCTCGGGGGGGCGCCGCCCCCCTAGAGATCCAATCTCAAGGGGGGCGGCGGCCAAGGGGGGGGGACTTGCCCCCCAAGTTAGGTTGGGTGCCCCTCACCCCCAGGGTTTCCAACCCTAGGCACAGGGGGAGACCCAAGGGGGCGTTGTCAGATTTCGGGTTCTGGCAGACCTTTAAGGTTCGAACACTGGAGTGCACGCGGAGGTCACACCTCCTGCCTACCCATGTCTCGCCGCCTCGCAAGGATCTAAAACTACACGAAGAACAACACAAGGGACACGAGATTTATACTGGTTCAGGCCACCATCGTGGTGTAATACCCTACTCCAGTTTGTGGTGTGGTGGATTGCCTCTGGGGCTGATGAGGAACAATACAATGGAAGAATGGCCTCGTGAGGGTATGTTCTTGGCTGGCGCGATGAACTGCTAGGGGGAGTTCAATCGCTTCTCTCTCTCTTTCCTTCTATCCTTGTTCTTTTTGATGCCTCTACCCTGTGGGTGGCTAGTCCTATTTATAGGCAAAGGCCCCGGGCCTCTTCCCAAATATTGAGCGGGAAGGGCGCCAACAATTGGCCATTTTGAAAGGGAACATCTAGTACACTTATCCTGACTAAAGTTGGTTCTCGCCTGCCAAAGACCCTGACGATGACGCCGACTTGTGCTCCACGATAACCTCCGTTCTGCTGTCCTGCTGGTCTTGGTCTTGTTGCACCGAAATGGTTGCCTTTGCTTGATACCCTTGCCTGCGCTTGCCCCCTTTGCACCAAAGAGGAAACAAGGACTCTGCGCAGGTCGGCGCCCACCTGGCGGCCGCCTGGCCTTGGTCGTCACGACTTGCGTCATGAGCACCTCGCGAGGTACCCCGCCTTGATCTCTCCGCCTCTTCGCGAGCCAGCCTGACGAGGCCGTGCCCGAGGAAGCCTCCTGTCGTCCGCCCCGCGAGGCTTGGCCCCTCGCGAGGGTCTTGAGCATGTGCTGATGAAGATGGGCCGTATTGGGCCACCCCTTGAGCCACGCCGCAGGACGCAGGCAGGCAAGTCTGGGTACCCCCATTCCCAGAACGCCGACAGTAGCCCCCGGGCCCAAGGCGCGCTTGGACTTGGCTTAGCAGAGAAGCGAAGAGGCAAGTGCGAAGCGCCGCGGGCCCCAATATCCTGCAGCCTTGGGCGCCGCGTTGCCGTTGATTGGACGTGGGCATCCCTGTTCCCCCACGCCTCCTTATTTTGCGCCCAGCTTAGGCAGACCCGCGGTTGCACACAGTCTCCCCTCTTCTCGCCGCTCGCACGCCTCCTGCTCTTCCTTCTCTCTAGCTCCAGCCTCCGCTTCCAATCCAATCTCGCATCCTCCCCCTTCCTGTCGCCATGGCTCCGACGAAGAAAGGCAAAGGGCCAAAGTTTGTGCCCTCGCCCCGCCCGTCACCGTCAACGGCCCCTGCTGTCGACCGGTCGATCATACTCAACCGGGAAGGCTTGGACAAGGTCAGCTCTGCTCTCGCCACCATCTTCAACGAGTGCAGGAGGGCGACGGTCTGGCCTGCATCTCACTTCTCTATTGACAGAATAGCCACCGAAGTTTGGTACTTCGCCGACACCCTGTGGGCGGGACTGGTTCCCCCCCTTTTCTGATTTCTTCAACGCCGTACTTTATCATTACCAGATCCACATGATGCATTTGGGTCCCGAATCCATTACTCTTCTTGCCGTTTTTGCTTTTGTTTGTGAGGCGATGATGGGCATCCCTCCTTCGTTTGCCTTGCTGCGCCACTTCTTCTCTTTGTGCCTCAGCGACCCCACCCAATGCTGGGGGTGCGTGAGTTTCCTTGCCGCACCAGAAATAGTGGCTTCGGGAATTGATTTCAGCCTTCCTCCGCCTGCGACTGGGTTCCGAGAGCGGTGGTTGTACGTGGATGTCGGAGTACCCAGCCCCCTGCTCTCGGAGCCTACCTTGCCCGCTATCCCCAATTTTGGCTGGGGCCAGGAGACGCTCACGAGCTCCCGGCTCGTCTTCGTCTGGCATCGCTTTGCGAACCTGAGGGCGCTTGGTGTGACGGCGCCCAAGGTGGGGAAGGAGTTCCTCCTGTGCCGCATTGCCCCTCTCCAGCGTCATTCCCGCCGGATGTGGGCCTTCGGGGGGCGTGAAGACCGCATGAGGCTCCAAGAGGAAGATCTGACACCTGAAGTGCTGAGGAAGGTTCTCATGATCTTGACTGGGGACCCTTCCCCTGGCAGTATCCGGCATGGGGGCGCCCTGCTGTACCTTTGCTCAAACAGGGCTGATTTTGTGAAATAGATGCCCAGCTTTGATGAATGGGGGTTGCGCCCTGTAGGCCTCAGGGGACCTCGCGAGAACCCATTTGTGGTGGTTGCCCTTCCGGTTGCCCACGACGGTCCTTCCTCGAGTGGTGGAGCTGGGAGGCAAAGGGTGTCGGGGGCTGAGGGGGCCACCGTCGGGACGATGATGCCACACGGTACTCCTGAGGCGGCAGCTCCTGAGACCCGCCCTGCGGCGACTGAAGGTACCGAGCCACGACCCGCGGCTCCCGTGGCAGAGGCCCCTGAGGCCCTGGCCACCCTTCATGGTGCGGCGTCCGGCGGCGTGTGCCAGGGTGATGCCCCCGACGCCGGTCACATTGGCGCTTCTTCCTCGTCGCAGGCTGACCCTTGCACCGAGCTCCTGGGCCGCTTCCGCGTGGACTTCGAGGCTCTTCGAAAGAGAAGGGAGGCCTTGGGTGATGATTACCCTTGCCGCATATTGAAGCGCAGGAAGTACTTCGCCACTGATGAGTAAGCCTTTCCCTTTCTCAGTTACTTACTTTCCTGCCGCTTCAGCTGATCATTGCCCTGCAGAGCCCTTCCTGCCGAGTTCACGGAGATGGCTGAGGAGCCATCCCTTCAGGCCTCGCCCTCTCCACCTTCCCCAAGCGCCCTGAGCTCCTGCACTGCCCTTGTGGTGAGGCCGGTTGGAGAGGTGGGCCATCCTGTGATGCGGCCTAATTCTGCGCACCTCATGACCACCCTTCGCGAGCCCTCCCGGGGCATAGCCAGCCTACCCTGGGCTCTTCGATTGGTTGTGGACGGCGACTGGCTGGGGCCGGCCTTGCGTTCTTCCTTGGAGGATGAACTAGCTCTGGGCCAGGCTTCTGGCGAGGCGCGTCCGGCCATTGCGAGGGTGTCAGCCCCCAGCCCCTGCCCAGTAGGGGAGTGCTGGTCCGTGGCCCTCCTCGCGCGCCCAAGGCGGAAGGTAATGCGGAAGACATGCTCGAGCGTGCTCGGGAGCGTCATGCCCTCCACCAAGGGTTCCTCCGGAGGGCGGCGGACGCGGTGAGCCAACTTGGTGTAGAGCTCGCTGACGAGGACGCACGCCTTGAGGCCGAGGGCCTGCGCCTAGCTGAGGAGAGGCGCAAGCTAAAGGTGGCCGTTGCCCTTGCGCACCACCAGCGTGACCTCGACAATGAGAAGGCCGAGGTGTCGCTGGCAGCTTCTCGGGAGGCCTCCTCCCGGGCCGTCTTGGAGGCTCAGGAGGCTGACCAGCGGCGCAGGGTCGCGGAAGAGCGGGCGCGGGAGCTCCGGGCCTGGAGTAGCTCTCTGGAGCAACAGGTGGAGTTGCGCGAGGTGGCCCTTGCGTCGATGAAGGGGGGCTCGGTCGATCGGGCGGAGCTTCAGAAACGTGAGGAGGCACTGATGCTGGAGGCCACCGAGCGCACCCTGGACCTCAAGCGATTGGAGACGAAGGAGCGCCTGGTGGCGCGGGGGGAGGATGATGTTGCCGCGAGGGAAGCCCGAGCCTCAGAAGAGGTTGATCGCCGGGTGGCGGCGGCTCGCTCGAACCTCGAGCGTGAGTTCGTGGAGAGGCTGGAGTTGATCAAGGTCAAAACAGAGGGCATGACCGTCGCCCTGAAGGCCAAGCTGGATGAAGTGACGCGGCGTGCAGACGCTGTCGGGGCCGCCCTTGGCGCGGCACAGGCAGAACTGGCTTCCTCCCACGCTGAGGTGCTTCTTCTCCATCAAAAGGGTGGACGCATTTGAGGCCGTTGCGCGGCGGAACGAGGACGAGATACGCCAGCGGCAGACCCTGGAGCACATGCACCGCCCCATGCTCCGCGAGCTCTGGGAAAGAGCTAACACGGCCTTGGGCATCATCTGCGAGGCAGCCGTTGGGGAGCCTCGTGTGGTTAACTATGCTGGTAACCTTCAGTTTTTCACTGATGTGGTGACGTAGCTGGAGACTCGTTCGGGCAGAGCCGACAGGTTGGTGGAGGAGAGGAGCCGTGCCCTACTTGGGCGTGCTTTTTCCCGCGTCTTCAGTCATCTACAGAACATGGACCCCCACTTCGACTTTGATGCCGCCATCGCACCGGTACCCCTGGCAATCCGGGACAATCTGGCGCGTTGGGTGGAAGACAACGTGGACGCCCTTGTTAGGGCCTTCACCGCTGATGACGATGGTGTGGTCGTAGCTGCTGATGAGGGCGGAGTGGTGAATGGCCCAGGTGCTGGTGGTGGCGGCGTAGAAGGCGACGGCGAGGCCAGCGATGCTAGTGGCGACTCCGGAGGTGCCCACGAGGATGCATTGGGGGATTTATCCGATTGACCGCGTGTTGTTCGTGCTTTTACCCTATGCAGAGAGAGTTCGGGCTTGGCCCAGAAGGTTGTAAGAGCATTTTGGGAGGGGGAGCCCCTCGTGTAGAAACTTGCAGTTAGCGTATTTGTAGACATGATATCACCCGTGTGCCTGCGGCAGGCGGCTGGTTCATGGCGAGCCGACTGGCTTGTTTACCTTCGACCCGTGTGGGCTCTGAGCTAGCCTATGGAGGGTCGTGATGTCCTGAGTGTCTCCTGAACGAGGCTATTGAACCTGCAAGGAGAACCTCCTGAGAGGGCGTGGCGATTGCAGTCTGGGCTGCGCGCATGCTGGGCCTGGCCCGGCTCGCGAGGGGCTCACGAGGGGAGGCGGTTGAGGCCGGATGGACGCAAAGAGGTGACCAGAACACGAGAAATTGCTCGAACGAGACTAAACACCCCTTCCCCGAACACACGCAAGTCTCAAGCTCAAATCCAACTTAAATCCGAACGGGGGAAAACGACAACCAAAGGGAAGGCAAAAAAAGCAGAAAGGCCGCGTCCGGCACCTAGTCTAGTCTTCGACGTCTTCTCACTAGCGTGGAGCTAAGTGCTGCCACTGGGCATGGGCGGGAGCCCCTGAGGCCCGAGGGCGGCTCTCCGGAGACTCCGGGGCGTGTACAGCCCCACTCATTATTACGTGAGAGTGTCACGGGGCAGCGAGCTTCATAGGCACTGGGCCTTCTTCACAGGTACTGGCCTTGCTTCATATCGCCAGACGAGGGCCCCGCCTTGCGCCACACTCTATCGCCATCCATGACGGCTGGAGACCGAGGACGCCGCCGATGGGATAGAGCGATCGTCAGCGGTTCCCCCGACGACCACGGGTCCTCTGCCGGGGGTAGGCCCTGAGGCACCTCCCCGGCAGAGGGCCTACCTCCCGAGGACGCCTTGCTCCGAGCGCCGCGGGGGCGAGGCCGGATCTCGGCCCCCCTCCTACAGCCCCCGGTGCCCTCCTCCTGAGGGGTAGGAAGCTGCTGGATTGGGGCGGCCATCCGGCGCGACGACCTGTACCTCCTACGATCCATGGTTAGTGTATGCCTGTTCCTGAGGGATTAGCGGTACCTGATAGTCGCTGCCTCCAGCGCGGTCGGTGAGGTCTTCCCTGGGCTCCTGAAAGAGTTCGGCTTCGTGTGTCTCTTCCCCCCAGCCTGGGCAAAGGAACGAGCCATGGTCTTCCTCCTGCGCGTGTCCTTGATCCACCATGTGGGGCACATACGCTTCCAGGGCCGCCGCCCCGAACGCCTCGCTGTAGTGCCCCATGTGCCATGCAGCCTCGCTCGAGGTGCCCACCTGGGAGTGGCAGCACGGCGGCCCACCGGGTCCGTGGATTGTAGTGGATCCCCCTTCGCTGGTCGGAGGCGGAGGCGGCAGTATCGGCAGCCAGGCGCCGACGGCCAGGTTGGCGTTGGAGTGGCCCTGGAATCCGCTCGGAGCTGTGCGGGCGCGCGTGGGGCCTCCGCGCGGTCCACCTTGGGCTTGAGGCGGTGGATGGGCGCCGAAGGGGTGAGCCCCCAAGGAGACGGAGCTCAGGAGCTCCGCCACCCGCTCTAGAAGCACGTCGCGGCCGCCCTCCAGCAGCCTGCATCGCAGCAGCTCTCGGGCCACAGTGAGTGCGGCCCTTGAGTTTGCCTGCTCCTGCCGGGAGTATGGCGCCGTGGCCGCGGCGTGGCTTGAGGCCCTTGCTGCCAACCGCACCTGCTGCAACGTGAGAGCTGGCGCCATCTGGCCGCGTCGCCCGCAGCCCGCAGCGCCCTGCAGACCGCGGGCTGCCTAGGGCACAGGGTAGAGGTCGTCCTGGGCAAGCGGCTCTGCGCGGGTGGGCCAGGCCGCCCAAGGATCGGGATTGCCCGTTGGGTCGCCAGACATGATGATGATGATGCGACGGGCGGCAAAACACGAGGTGACGGAAGGCGGATTCCGACGCACCCCTACCTCGTGCGCCAAATGTCGGATTTTGGGTTCCGGCAGACCCTTAAGGTTCGAACACTGGAGTGCACGCGGAGATCACACCTCCTGCCTACCCATGTCTCGCCGCCTCACAAGGATCTAAAACTACACGAAGAACAACACAAGGGACACGAGATTTATACTGGTTCAGGCCACCATCATGGTGTAATACCCTACTCCAGTTTGTGGTGTGGTGGATTGCCTCTGGGGCTGATGAGGAACAGTACAATGGAAGAACAACCTCGTGAGGGTCTGTTCTTGGCTGGCGCGATGAACTGCTAGGGGGAGTTCAGTCGCTTCTCTCTCTCTCTCTCTCTCTCTCTCTCTCTCTCTCTCTCTCTCTTTCTATCCTTGTTCTTTTCGAAGCCTCTACCCTGTGGGTGGCTAGTCCTATTTATAGGAAAAGGCCCCGGGCCCTCTTCCCAAATATTGAGCGGGAAGGGCGCCAACAATTGGCCATTTTGAAGGGGAACATCTAGTACACTTATCCTGACTAAAGTTGGTCCTCGCCTGCCAAAGACCCTGACGATGACGCCGACTTGGGCTTCATGATGACCTCGGTTCTGCCGTCCTGTTGATCTTGGTCTTGTTGCACCAAAATGGCTGCCTTTGCTTGATATCCTTGCATGCGCTTGCCCCCTTTGCACGAAGGAGGAAACAAGGACTCTATGCAGGCCGGCGCCCGCCTGGCGCCCGCCTGGCCTTCGTCGTCACGGCTTGCGTCATGAGCACCTCGCGAGGTACCCCACCTTGATCTCCCCGCCTCTTCGTGAGCCAGCCTGACGAGGCCATGCCTGAGGAAGCCTCCTGTCGTCCGCCCCACGAGGCTTGGCCCCTCGCGAGGGTCTTGAGCATGTGCTGATGAAGATGAGCCGTATTGGGCCACCCCTTGAGCCACGTCGCAGGCCGCAGGCAGGCAAGTCTGGGTACCCCCATTGCCAGAACGCCAACAGGCGCACCAGCCCACCAGGGGCTGGTTCCCTTCCCACTCCAGCCCATGGGCCCCTCAGGGATAGGTGGCCCCACCCGGTGGACCCCCGGGACCCTTCCGGTGGTCCCGGTACAATACCGGTGACCTCCGAAACTTTCCCGGTGGCTGAAACTGGACTTACTATATACAAAACTTCACCTCTGGACCATTCCGGAACTCCTCTGATGTCCGGGATCTAATCCAGGACCCCAAACAACTTTTGGGTTACCGCATACTAATATCTCTACAACCCTAGCGTCATCGAACCTTAAGTGTGTAGACCCTACGGGTTCGGGAATCACACAGACATGACCGAGATAACTCTCCGGCCAATAACCAACAGCTGGATCTGGATACCCATGTTGGCTCCCTCATGTTCCACGATGATCTCATTGAATGAACCACGATGTCGAGGATTCAAGTAATCCCATATACAATTCCCTTTGTCAATTGGTACGTTACTTGCCCGAGATTCGATCGTATCCCAATACCTCGTTCAATCTCGTTACCGACAAGTCACTTTACTCGTACCGTAATGCATGATCCCGTGACCAACCACTTGGTCACATTGAGCTCATTATGATGATGCATTACCGAGTGGGCCCAGAGATACCTCTCCGTCATACGGAGTGACAAATCCCAGTCTCGATTCGTGTCAACCCAACAGACACTTTCAGAGATACCTATAGTATACCTTTATAGCCACCCAGTTACGTTGTGACGTTTGGTACACCCAAAGCACTCTTACGGTATCCGGGAGTTACACGATCTCATGGTCTAAGGAAATGATACTTGACATTAGAAAAGCTCTAGCAAACGAACTACACGATCTTGTGCTATGCTTAGGATTGGGTCTTGTCCATCACATCATTCTCCCAATGATGTGATCCCATTATCAATGACATCCAATGTCCATGGTCACGAAACCTTAACCATCCATTGATAAACGAGCTAGTCAACTAGAGGCTCACTAGGGACATGTTGTGGTCTATGTATTCACACATGTATTACGATTTCCGGATAACACAATTATAGCATGAACAATAGACAATTATCATGAACAAGGAAATATAATAATAACCATTTTAGTATTGCCTCTAGGGCATATTTCCAACAGTCTCCCACTTGCACTAGAGTCAATAATCTAGTTACATTGTGATGAATCGAACACCCATAGAGTTCTGGTGTTGATCATGTTTTGCTCGTGGAAGAGGTTTAGTCAACGGATCTACGACATTCAGATCTGTGTGCACTTTACAAATATCTATGTCTCCATCTTGAACAGTTTCACGAATGGAGTTGAAGTGATGCTTGATATGCCTGGTCTTCTTGTGAAACCTAGGCTCCTTGGCAAGGGCAATGGCTCCAGTGTTATCACAGAAGAGAGTCATCAGCCCCGACGCATTGGGAATAACTCCTAGGTCGGTAATGAAATCCTTCATCCTGATTGCTTCATGTGCTGCCTCCGAGGTTGCCATGTACTCCGCTTCACATGTAGATCCCGCCACGACACTTTGCTTGCAACTGCACCAGCTTACTGCCCCGCCATTCAAAATATACACGTATCCGGTTTGTGACTTAGAGTCATCCAGATCTGTGTCGAAGCTAGCGTCGACGTAACCCTTTACGACGAGCTCTTCGTCACCTCCATATACGAGAAACATATCCTTAGTCCTTTTCAGGTACTTAAGGATATTCTTGACCGCTGTCCAATGTTCCATGCCGGAATTACTTTGGTACTTCCTACCAAACTTACGGCAAGGTTTACATCAGGTCTGGTACACAGCATGGCATACATAATAGACCCTATAGCCGAGGCATAGGGGATGATACTCATCTTTTCTCTATCTTCTGCCGTGGTCGGGCATTGAGCCGAGCTCAATTTCACACCTTGCAACACAGGCAAGAATCCCTTCTTGGACTGATCCATATTGAACTTCTTCAATATCTTATCAAGGTATGTGCTTTGTGAAAGACCTATGAGGCGTCTCGAACTATCCCTATAGATCTTGATGCCTAATATGTAAGCAGCTTCTCCAAGGTCCTTCATTGAAAAACACTTATTCAAGTAGGCCTTAATGTTGTCCAAAAGTTCTATATCATTTTCCATCAAAAGTATGTCATCTACATATAATATGAGAAATGCTACAGAGCTCCCACTCACTTTCTTGTAAACGCAGGTGAGGGAGTTCCGGACTAGGGGGTGTCCGGATAGCCGAACTATCATCATTGGCCGGACTCCAAGACTATGAAGATACAAGATTGAAGACTCCGTCCCGTGTCCGGATCGGACTTTACTTGGCGTGGAAGGCAAGCTTGGCAATACGGATATGTAGATTTCCTACCATTGTAACCGACTCTGTGTAACCCTAGCCCTCTCCGGTGTCTATATAAACCGGATGGCTTTAGTCCGTAGGACAAACAACAATCATACCATAGGCTAGCTTCTAGGGTTTAGCCTCCTTGATATCGTGGTAGATCCACTCTTGTAACACACATCATCAATATTAATCAAGCATTACGTAGGGTTTTACCTCCATCAAGAGGGCCCGAACCTGCGTAAAACATCGTGTCCCTTGTCTCCTGTTACCATCCGCCTAGACGCACACTTCGGGACCCCCTACCCGAGATCCGCCGGTTTTGACACCGACATTGGTGCTTTCATTGAGAGTTCCTCTGTGCCGTCACCGATAGGCTCGATGGCTTCTTCGACCATCATCGATGATGCAGTCCAGGGTGAGACCTTTCTCCCCGGACAGATCTTCGTATTCAGTGGCTTCGCACTGCGGGCCAATTCGCTTGGCCATCTAGAGCAGATCGAAAGCTACTCCCCTGGCCCTCAGGTCAGATTTGGAAGTTTGAACTTCATGGCTGACACCCGCGGGGACTTGATCCTCGATGGATTCGAGCCACAGCCGAGCGTGCCGCACTGTCACGACGAGCATGATTTAGCTCTGCAGCCGGACAGTACCCTGGATGCCGCACTCGAACCCGCTCCGATCTTCAATTCGGAGCCGGCTGCGGAGATCGAGGACGGATGTCTAGACACCGCCTCGGGGGCTGCAACCTCTACGGCGATAGAGCCGAACACTGACCTTGTCCCTCATAAAGCTCGTGACTCCGAGGTGCCGAACTCCTTGCCGGACTCCGAACCTCCCGCGCTCCCTCCGATCGAATCCAATTGGGCGCCGATCATGGAGTTCACCACAGCGGACATCTTTCAACACTCACCTTTCGGCGACATCTTGAGTTCGCTAAAATATCTCTCGCTATCAGGAGAGCCCTGGCCGGACTGCGGCCAGGATAGTTGGGATGCAGACGACGAAGAAATTCAAAGCCCACCCACCACCCAATTAATAGCCACTGTCAACAATCTAACCAACATGCTAAACTATGACTCCGAAGACATCGACGGTATGGACGACAATGCCAGAGACGACAAAGAACCAGCGCCTACCGAGCACGGGAAAGCCACCCCAACTCATGACGTATACATGGTGGATACACGAAAAGGAAGCGATAATGAGGAAAAACGGGACGTGGCGAAGGACAATTCCCCCAACAAACAACCAAAGCGGCGGCACAAGCGCCGCCCGAAGACCGGCATCGATAAAAACGGCACCCATACGGACCCGGCCCTAGAGCAGGGCGAAGCAGTGGACGACGCAAATGTCAACAAGCAGCCAGCCGGACATGAACTGGACAAGGAACCCATCCCCGGCGAAGATGATCTCACATCACCAGAGCATATGAATCTTCATAAAAGGCTCGTCGCCACTGCAAGAAGTTTGAAGAAGCAAAAGCGGAAGCTCAAAACAGCGGAGGACACACTCAGAATGAGATGGAGCAAAGTACTCAACAACGCAGATAAACATGGCGCTAGTCACCAGGCAAAGAGCTACCCGAAACGCAAGCTGTTGCCCGAATTTGACGAGGAGGCCTTAGAGCCCCCGCAGTCAAAAAAGAAAGAAGCCACCTGGCCGGATAAACGACCAGATGACAGGCCAAGAGCAACAAGGGGCGCCGTACACAAGCCGGCACACGATCATCATAAAGATCCTCGAAAAAAGGGCGACCCAGTCAGATCTATTTATGGGCCAAAAAAGAAGACTCCAGGAAGCAACATAACCCGCCGAGCATTTGAAGACAACGGCACACCCAAATACAGGGGCGCCGCACACCCACTATGTTTCACCGACGAGGTACTGGATCATGGATTTCCAGCGGGATTCAAACCCGTAAACATAGAAGCATATGACGGAACAACAGACCCCGGAGTCTGGATTGAGGATTACATCCTACACATACATATGGCCAGAGGAGAAGATCTCCATGCCATAAAATACCTACCCCTCAAGCTCAAAGGGCCAGCTCGGCATTGGCTTAAAAGCCTCCCAGAAAATACCATTGGAAGTTGGGAAGAGCTTGAGGATGCGTTTCGAGAAAATTTTCAGGGGACCTATGTCCGCCCTCCGGATGCAGACGATTTAAGTCACATAACTCAACAGCCCGGAGAGTCAGCATGCAAATTCTGGAACAGGTTCCTCACTAAAAAGAACCAAATAGTCGACTGTCCGGACGCTGAAGCCTTAGCAGCCTTTAAACACAACGTCCGAGACGAATGGCTTGCCAGACACCTCGGCCAGGAAAAACCAAGAACAATGGCCGCACTAACAAGCCTCATGACCCGCTTTTGCGCGGGGGAAGACAGCTGGCTGGCTAGGTGCAGCACTAGCGACCCGAGTACATCCGAAGTTAGGGATGGAAATGGGAAATCACGACGCAGAAAAGATTAGCGCCGGAATAAGGAAAATGCCCCGAATAGCACGGCGGTCAACGCCGGATTAAAAAGCTCTCGGCCGAACAACAAAACACTGCCCCTCAAGGACAACAGTGACGAGCTATCCAACCTAAATAAGATTTTGGACAGACTATGTCAAATACATGGTACCTCTGGGAAGCCTGCAAACCATACCCACAGAGATTGTTGGGTCTTCAAATAGTCCGGCCGACTTAATGCCGAACACAAGGGGCTCGACACACCAAGCGAAAGTGACGAAACCCAAAAGCAGCACTCCGGAAAACAGAAGACTTTCCCACTAGAAGTCAAAACAGTGAACTCACTTCATGTGATAACATGAAAAAACAGCGCGGCACCTGCAATACCAGGACACCGCCCGCAGAATGGGGATAGACCATACCAAAATTCGCCATAGCAGCACTTCCTTCAAAGGAGTGACGCCGGGCCTTTAAGCCAATTATATAGGCTCTGTACCACTAGAGGTTGTGTTCGGTTCATCCGACAACCTCCGTCGCAAAAAGCTCACTATCCATCGCCCCATTCAAACAGTAGCCCTTAAGCACTACTGGGGCGCGCAGCTTTCGCCAGCCCTAACGCAATACCACATTACGCGTTTTTACGCTTAAAAATGCCTGGTCAACGTGGCATAATTTCATTAAAAAGTAACTCCGAGTGTTCCTCGACCATGGAGAATGTGAGACTGCCTCGACAGCCACACACTAATCAGACCTTGCGGGTCAAAGCCCCTAAAAACAGGTCATTCAGACCTCGGACATGGTTAGGCGAGTCCGGCAAGGGGCTTCCCCAGCCGCATATCCCCTTTATAAGGGGCCGCGTGTATAAATGATGAGAGCCAATAAAGCTCAATTTTCTTCCTTTTATTCTATTTTTATACAACCTCGGCACGATATTTCTTGGAAACTAAGTCCTTCTCTTTTACAGATGAAGCACGTGCTACACCCGTCCAGGATACAGCACAACGGAGACACAGGCGCAGACATGCAGCAGGGACCTGTTGCAAGGATTCTTTTCAGATTAAGACCCTGCGTCAACCTTTCTTACTGTCTCTTGTTGATACACATCCCCCGGTTTCTTACCATAACCGAGGAGGAGGCTGGCGTTTTGGCATCGGCCGCGTCAGAAGTTCCCGCCTGAACCTGGACACTAGGGGCTTAGGGCATTGTTCTGCCCGGTATCATAAAGACCGAACACCTCAGGGAGTGTTCGGTGTCTCGAGTTAGGCCTTATATGCATCAGCTCCGAATCATGTCTTTGGTCAAATGTTGGGTTTGCCCGGCTCCTGTGTTTTGCTGCCTTACGTTCCGTATCATCGGCTAACGCGGCACCAGGAGAACTACTGCGATTGTGCCCCGGTTCGGCCGGGCGAGCACCTCAGTAGAGAAAGCCGAAAACTGACTGTCATGATATAGCGAGAGACTGGTCAACCACTCGATCGACCACTGGAATGTTTAGAATTCCTCCGCTTTGACGAAGGACCGCTTCCCGGCCAGGCACATACGCGCCCCGAAGTTCGGAGAGGAGCGGTGCCGCTAGGGGCTATATAGTAACCCCACATTCAAGCTCCTATGGCTAAGTGAAAGTGATAAAGCATTATAGTCTGGTTGCCTAGTTTGCTACGCTATCACCTCCCTAAAAGGACCAAGACGTTGGATTAAGTGTCAAAAAGCGCTTTTCTTTTTGCAAACACCCCCGCACCATGTGCGTGGGGGCTGAAGCCAAAGACTGCAACTTTCAGGTTATTCATACATATACGGCCGCACAGGAGATAGTTCAATACTTGAACACACAAGTATAAAAAGTTATTGCATTATCAACATGATCTCAGAAATCATACATGTCATTCAAACATAACATCTTTCGAGCACTGCAACTCTATTATACGAGCGCCCTGCAGGACTTCCTCAAAATAGTGCTCGGTGGGGAATCGGCTTTTGTCCGAACCCCGGGATGCAACAGCGGTGGCATCCATCTCTGCCCAGTATGTCTTACCACGGGCGAGAGCCATCCGTGCACCTTCTATGCATGCCGACCGCTTCATCGCCCCAATACGCGGCACCGCAACAAGGAATTGCTGCAACAAGCCAAAATAACTCTTCAGCTTGGGCCTTTTCAGCCACAGATGAGCGACCACATCCGTCATGGCAAGTCCGGACAATCTATTCAGCTCAGCCCACTCAACCAGCCGATCACTCAACGGAAGTGGACGCTCCGGACTATGGAATTGAGACCAGAAAAGCTCTTCCATTTCATGATCCTCCTGGCTTCAAAAGTGCACGACTGCGTCCGCCGCACTCGCCGCCAAGTCCAGATAAGGATCCTCCGCACCATACAATCGGCCCAGCTGAGCATACTTCGGATCCATGAACTTCCTACGCAGCATAAAGGGCTTTCCAGCCACAATGTCTCCGACCTAACGCAGTTCCTCCTTCATAGCCCGCATTGCACTACGGGCATCCTTGACTTCGGCGTCGGCCTTCTTCAGGTCCTCTTGCTCCGCTCGGCGTTCTCCTTCAAGAACCTCCAGGCGGTCAGTAGCAACTTTTAATTTCGTGGCCATTCCGGCCATCTCCTCCCTGCTTCGGCAGTGAGCAGCCTTCTCGGCTTCTAGCTCTTCCGCTGCCTTCAAGGCAGCCGCCTCGCTTTTTCTGGCTTGCTCCTTGGCCCGACCAAGTTCTGCTCGAAGGCCTTCCACAGTAGCAGAACTATCTGCATCAGGCATACAAATTGTAAGGAATGGGCGTCAGCTCCCTTACTAGGCGACTGCAGAGCAACCATATACCTTGTGACTCATCGAGTCGTTTATTGACCAGCGAGATGTCCGCATCCGCAATGTCGAGTTGCCTCTTCAGCTCGGCAAATCCATTAGTCCGGCTGGCCACTGAACGTTCCGCCACCTGCATAGGAAAGGCGACAATCTATAACTGAGATTATGATCCTCGGCACGCTGCCGCTTTCGACAGCATACCAAGTCTCAGGGGCTACTATCTATATAGGGCGCACTTCATGTGCAAAACTGTCAAAAGGTGTGTCATTTTTTGCGTACCTCAAATCCCGTCAGCAAACTTCCGACGGCCTCACACAACCCGCTTTCGGCGGACGAGATCCTCTTGATCACCATACCCATTAATGTGCGGTGATCTTCTGAGATGGACGCCCTCTTAAGCAAATCCTGCAGCTCCACCAGCTGTACTCCAATGGGTGTCGAACTCTCTGGCCCCGCCGGACTCGGAGAGACCCTCCGCGACGACACCTCGGGGTCGTCCGCCCTGCACGATGGGGCGGCAGATGGAGGCGTTTCGCTCTCCATCATCTCTGGACGAAGGTCTCCCGAAGATGAGCTGTGCTGAGATGGGCTCAGATCCGAACTACAAGGTGAAAACTTCGGTTACCCTTAGAAATTAAACAGGGATGTCCACTATTACAAAATTCCCCCTTTTACTTATGGCTCGCTAGAGGGCTGATTCCTTCGAGGAGACAGTTCGGCCGGGGCTCTTCCCGGCCCGGGACCTTCCGGTACAGATTTCTTTCCCCACTTTGAGGCCTTGGCCTCCGGGTCTTCAGAAGCGGTCCTCTTCTCCCCCTGGAAGGAGGGACTCTTGATTCCTCCCTTACTGAAAGCCTCCGTGGCTGAGGTGGTAGATCCCCTGTGCCCTTCTTCGCCCTCCTCCGAAGGTGCAACCTCTAACATTTTGATTAACACGGGATCCTGCGTGGTCTCAGGGAGGGGGGGCAGACACCGTATCAGTTTTGCTTGCGCTATCCACTCCTGTCCAAGGGATAGCTGGTTAAAAGGCAAACCCACAGTAAATAAATGGACGATGTGTCCGGACACAGGGCTACTTACTTGAGTATCCGGGCGATTGCAGCTTAGGCCAGCATCCTCGGTCAATTCCGGACGCATTTCTTGCGATCCGAAGAACAGTTCATACATCTCCGCGGGTGTCAAACCCATGAAGTGTTGAAGAGCTCGTGGCCCCTCCGAATTAAATTCCCACAGGCGGAGGGGGTGATGTTTGCAGGGCAGTAGGCGCCGGATCAACATAACCTGTACCACTAAGGCCAGATTGATCTCCCTTTCTTGGAGGCCTCGAATCCGGTCCTGCAACAGGGGAACGTCCTTGGACGGCCCCCAGTCACGCCCCTTGTTGACCCATGACGTCAGCCGCTATGGAGGGCCCGAGCGGAAGACGGGCGGCAGCCTCTGCCTGCTGCCCCTGGGAGCGGTGATATAGAACCACTCCTGTTGCCACAAGCCGAGCTCCTCCTGAAAAGAGCCCTTGGGCCATGGAGCATCGGCCCTCTTACTTATAACCGCCCCGCCGCACTGTGCCTGACGCCCCTCAATCATCTTCGGCTCCACGTTGAAGGTTTTGAGCCACAAGCCGAAGTGAGGGGTAGTGCGGAGGAAGGCTTCGCAGACGACAATGAATGATGAGATGTGGAGGATAGACTCCGGAGCCAAGTCATGGAATTCCAGCCCATAGTAAAACATGAGCCCCCTCACGAAGGGATCCGTCGGGAAGCCTAAACCCCGACGGAGGTGAGACACGAACACGACGCTCTCGCCAAGCTCGGGAGTAGGAATAACTTGCC
Organism: Triticum aestivum; assembly: GCF_018294505.1. Taxonomy (NCBI): domain Eukaryota; kingdom Viridiplantae; phylum Streptophyta; class Magnoliopsida; order Poales; family Poaceae; genus Triticum; species Triticum aestivum. Next base: position 165,903,008 of record NC_057795.1, read on the forward strand.
CTCAGGCAGGCAGCCTATGCAAAATCTCGTAGGTTAAGTACCTGGCGTCTCTTAGCTTTAGCACGTCCTCTTCTGTGACGGAGGAGGGCGTCCACCGGCCTCGTAGGTTGGGGCCGCACATTGTCGAAGATCGAAGGTACCCAAATATGGAGCCCTGGGTGTTGGAACTCGGGGCGAGGGGCGGATTCGATAGAGGATTGAAGGAAAAGAACGGGCCTTGGTCTCATTATAAAGAGGGAGAATACCAAGAGCCGTCCCCGTGACCGTTTGGAACCCGCCTTCGATGGAGGGGGGCGTGGCAACAGGCGCGTTGGGTTACCCACGTCCATATTGATGGGAATCCCGGAATAAGGGGAACACGATCTCTGCTTCGACAAGACGTGCCAAGGAAACCGCCTCGCTAAACGCGCGGAGGTGGAACAATAAAAACAATTCGAGTAAAGGCTTGGTAATGGTGTGACGTCACGCCACAAAATACGTCAGCAGATTGAACTTGTGTAATATTATTCTCTCTACGGTGGTACGTGGAATTTATTTTTGCAGAGCCGGGCACTATCCTGGTGTTCACAATCTTCTATAAATTATTCGGAGGAAGAACCCGCCTTGCAATGCCGAAGACAACATGCGCGCCGGACTCGTCATCATTGAAGCCTGGTTCAGGGGCTACTGAGGGAGTTCCGGACTAGGGGGTGTCCGGATAGCCGAACTATCATCATCGGTCGGACTCAAAGACTATGAAGATACAAGATTGAAGACTTCGTCCCGTGTCCGGATGGGACTTTCCTTGGCGTGGAAGGCAAGCTTGACGATACGGATATGTAGATTTCCTACCATTGTAACCTACTCTGTGTAACCCTAGCCCTCTCCGGTGTCTATATAAACCGGATGGCTTTAGTCCGTAGGACGAACAACAATCATACCATAGGCTAGCTTCTAGGGTTTAGCCTCCTTGATCTCGTGGTAGATCCACTCTTGTAACACACGTCATCAATATTAATCAAGCAGGATGTAGGGTTTTACCTCCATCAAGAGGGCCTGAACCTGGGTAAAACATCGTGTGCCTTGTCTCCTATTACCATCCGCCTAGACACACAGTTTGGGACCCCTACCCGAGATCCGCCGGTTTTGACACCGACAGCAGGCTTCTCCATAAGTCTGCATAAACCCAAACGCTTTGATCATCTCATCAAAGCGAATGTTCCAACTCCAAGATGCTTGCACCAGCCCATAGATGGAGCACTGGAGCTTGCATACCTTGTTAGCATTCTTAGGATCGACAAAACCTTCCGGCTGCATCATATACAATTCTTCCTTAAGGAAGTCGTTAAGGAATGTCATTTTGACGTCCATTTGCCATATCTCATAATCGTAGAATGCGACAGTTGCTAACATGATTTGAACGGACTTAAGCTTCGCTACGGGTGAGAAGGTCTCATCGTAGTCAACCCCTTGAACTTGTTGATAACCCTTAGCGACAAGTCGAGCCTTATAGATAGTAACATTACCATCCGCGTCCGTCTTCTTCTTAAAGATCCATTTATTTTCTATCGCTCGCCGATCATCGAGCAAGTCTGTCAAAGTCCATACTTTGTTTTCATACATGGATCCTATCTCGGATTGCATGGCTTCAAGCCATTTGTTGGAATCTGGGCCTGCCATCGCTTCTTCATAGTTCGAAGGTTCACCGTTGTCAAACAACATGATTTCTAGGACAGGGTTGCCATACCATTCTGGTGTGGAATGTGTCCTTGTGGACCTACGAAGTTTAGTAGCAACTTGATCTGAAGTACCTTGATCATCATCATTAACTTCCTCTCTATCCGGTGCGGGCACCACAGAAACATTTTCCTGAGCCGCGCTACTTTCCGGTTCAAGAGGCAATACTTCATCAAGTTCTACTTTCCTCCCACTTACTTCTCTCGAGAGAAACTCTTTCTCCAGAAAGGACCCGTTCTTGGCAACAAAGATCTTGCCTTCGGATCTGAGGTAGAAGGTATACCCAATGGTTTCCTTAGGGTATCCTATGAAGATGAATTTTTCCGACTTGGGTTCGAGCTTTTCAGGTTGAAGTTTCTTGACATAAGCATCGCATCCCCAAACTTTTAGAAACGACAGCTTAGGTTTCTTCCCAAACCATAATTCATACGGTGTTGTCTCAACGGATTTAGACGGTGCCCTATTTAAAGTGAATGTAGCTGTCTCTAGAGCGTATCCCCAAAATGATAGCGGTAAATAGGTGAGTGACATCATAGATCGCACCATATCCAATAGAGTGCGATTACGACGTTCGGACACACCGTTACGCTGAGGTGTTCCAGGCGGCATGAGTTGTGAAATGATTCCACATTTCCTTAAGTGCGTACCAAATTCGTGACTTAAATATTCTCCCCCACGATCTGCTCGTAAGAACTTTATGTTTCTGTCACGTTGATTCTCTACCTCATTCTGAAATTCCTTGAACTTTTCAAAGGTCTCAGACTTGTGTTTCATCAAGTAGACATACCCATATCTACTTAAGTCATCAGTGAGAGTGAGAACATAATGATAGCCTCCGCGAGCCTCAACGCTCATTGGACTGCACACATCAGTATGTATGATTTCCAATAAGTTGGTTGCTCGCTCCATTGTTCCGGAGAACGGAGTCTTGGTCATTTTGCCCATGAGGCATGGTTCACATGTGTCAAATGATTCATAATCAAGAGACTCCAAAAGTCCATCATCATGGAGCTTCTTCATGCGTTTGACATCAATGTGACCAAGGCGGCAGCGCCACAAGTATGTGGGACTATCTTTATCAACCTTACATCTTTTGGTATTCACACTATGAATATGTGTAACATCACGTTCGAGATTCATTAAGAATAAACCATTGACCAGCGAGGCATGACCATAAAACATATCTCTCATATAAATAGAACAACCATTATTCTCGGATTTAAATGAGTAGCCATCTCGTATTAAACGAGATCCAGATACAATGTTCATGCTCAAAGCTGGCACTAAATAACAATTATTGAGGTTTAAAACTAATCCCGTAGGTAAATGTAGAGGTAGCGTGCCGACGGCGATCACATCGACCTTGGAACCATTCCTGACGCGCATCGTCACCTTGTCCTTCGCCAGTCTCCGCTTATTCCGCAGCTCCTGTTTTGAGTTACAAATATGAGCAACCGCACCGGTATCAAATACCCAAGAGCTACTACGAGTACTGGTAAGGTACACATCAATTACATGTATATCACATATACCTTTGGTGTTGCCGGCCTTCTTGTCTGCTAAGTACTTGGGGCAGTTCCGCTTCCAGTGTCCGCTTCCCTTGTAATAAAAGCACTCAGTCTCAGGTTTGGGTCCATGCTTTGGCTTCTTCCCGGCAACTGGCTTACCGGGCGCGGCAACTCCCTTGCCGTCCTTCTTGAAGTTCTTCTTACCCTTGCCTTTCTTGAAACTAGTGGTTTTATTGACCATCAACACTTGATGTTCCTTTTGATCTCCACCTCTGCTGATTTCAGCATTGAATATACCTCAGGAATGGTTTTCACCATCCCCTGCATATTGAAGTTCATCACAAAGCTCTTGTAGCTAGGTGGGAGCGACTGGAGGATTCTGTCGACCACTGCGTCATCCGGGAGATAAACTCCCAGTTGAGATAAGCGGTTGTGCAACCCAGACATTTTGAGTATGTGCTCGCTGACAGAACCATTCTCCTCCATCTTACAACTGTAGAACTTGTCGGAGACTTCATATCTCTCGACCCGGGCGTGAGCTTGGAAAACCATTTTCAGCTCTTGGAACATCTCATATGCTCCATGCTGCTCAAAACACTTTTGGAGCCCCGGTTCTAAGCTGTAAAGCATGCCGCACTGAACCAGGGAGTAATCATCACTACTCGACTGCCAGGCATTCATAACGTCTTGAGTTGCTGGGAAAACGGGTGCTTCACCTAGTGGTGCATCTAGGACATATGCTTTCTTGGCAGCTATGAGGATGATCCTCAAGTTCCGGACCCAGTCCGTATAGTTGCTGCCATCGTCTTTCAGCTTGGTTTTCTCTAGGGACGCGTTGGAAGTTGAGGGCAACATTAGCGTGGGCCATTTGATCTACAAGACATATATTGCAAAGATTTTAGACTAAGTTCATGATAATTAAGTTCATCTAATCAAATTATATAATGAACTCCCACTCAGACAGACATCCCTCTAGTCATCTAAGTGATCCATGACCCGAGTCAACTAGGCCGTGTCCAATCATCACGTGAGACGGACTAGTCATCATCGGTGAACATCTTCATGTTGATCGTATCTTCTATACGACTCATGTTCGACCTTTTGGTCTCTTGTGTTCCGAGGCCATGTCTATACATGCTAGGCTCGTCAAGTCAACCTAAGTGTTTTTGCATGTGTAAATCTGGCTCACACCCGTTGTATGTGAACGTTAGAATCTATCACACATGATCATCACGTGGTGCTTCGAGACAGCGAACTTTCGCAACGGCGCACAGTTAGGGGGAGCACTTTCTTGAAATTATTATGAGGGATCATCTTATTTACTACCGTCGTTCTAAGCAAATAAGATGCAAAAACATGATAAACATCACATGCAATCAAATAGTGACATGATATGGCCAATATCATTTTGCTCCTTTTGATCTCCATCTTCGGGGCGCCATGATCATCATCATCACCGGCATGACACCATGATCTCCATCATCATGATCTCCATCATCGTGTCTTCATGAAGTTGTCACGCCAGCGATTACTTCTACTTCTATGGCTAATGGTTTAGCAATAAAGTAAAGTAATTACATGGCGCTATTCAATGACACGCAGGTCATACAAAAAATAAAGACAACTCCTATGGCTCCTGCCGGTTGTCATACTCATCGACATGCAAGTCGTGATTCCTATTACAAGAACATGATCAATCTCATACATCACATATATTTCATTCATCACATCCTTTTGGCCATATCACATCACAAGGCATATGCTGCAAAAACAAGTTAGATGTCCTCTAATTGTTGTTGCATGTTTTTACATGGCTGCTATAGGTTTCTATCAAGAACGTTTCTTACCTACGCCAAAACCACAACGTGATATGCCAATTTCTATTTACCCTTCATAAGGACCCTTTTCATCGAATCCGATCCGACTAAAGTGGGAGAGACAGACACCCGCTAGCCACCTTATGCAACTAGTGCATGTCAGTCGGTGGAACCTGTCTCACGTAAGCGTACGTGTAAGGTCGGTCCGGCCGCTTCATCCCACGATGCCGCTGAAACAAGATAAGACTAGTACTGGCAAGTAAATTGACAAAATCGACGCCCACAACAATCTTGTGTTCTACTCATGCATAGAAACTACGCATAGACCTAGCTCTGATCCCACTGTTGGGGATCGTTGCAGAAAATAAAAAAATTCTACGAATCACCAAGATCAATCTATGGAGTCATCTAGCAACGAGAGAGAGGAGTGCATCCACATACCCTTGTAGATCGCGAGCGGAAGCGTTCAAGAGAACGGGGTTGATGGAGTCGTACTCGTCGTGATCCAAATCACTGATGATCCTAGCACTGAACGGACGGCACCTCCACGTTCAACACACGTACGGTTGGGGAAGACGCCTCGTCCTACTTGATCCAGCAAGGGGGAAGGAGAGGTTGATGGAGATCCAGCAGCACGACGGCGTGGTGGTGGAAGCAGCGGCGATCTTGGCAGGGCTTTGCCAAGCTCAGCGAGAGGGAGAGGTGTTACGGGGGGAGAGGGAGGCGACAGGGGCTTTGGTGCGCAGCCCTCCCTCCCCCCTCTTTATATAGGGGCCCTGGGGGGCGCCGGCCCCCTAGAGATCCAATCTCAAGGGGGGGCAAGGGGGGGGGGACTTGCCCCCGAAGTCAGGTGGGGCGCCCCCCACCCCCAGGGTTTCCAACCCTAGGCGCAGGGGGAGGCCCAAGTGGGGAGCACCAGCCCACCAGGGGCTGGTTCCCTTCCCACTTCAGCCCATGGGGCCCTCCGGGATAGGTGGCCCCACCCGATGGACCCCCGGGACCCTTCCGATGGTCTCGGTACAATACCGGTGACCCCCGAAACTTTCCCGGTGGCCGAAACTGGACTTCCTATATACAAAACTTCACCTCCGGACCATTCCGGAACTCCTTGTGACGTACGGGATCTCATCCGGGACTCCGAACAACTTTCGGGTTACTGCATACTAATATCTCTACAACCCTAGCGTCACCGAATCTTAAGTGTGTAGACCCTACGGGTTCGGGAATCACGCAGACATGACCGAGATAACTCTCCGGCCAATAACCAACAGCGGGATCTGGATACCCATGTTGGCTCCCACATGTTCCACGACGATCTCATCGAATGAACCACGATGTCGAGGATTCAAGTAATCCCGTATACAATTCCCTTTGTCAATCAGTACGTTACTTGCCCGAGATTCGATCGTTGGTATCCCAATACCTTGTTCAATCTCGCTACCGGCAAGTCACTTTACTCGTACAGTAATGCATGATCCCGTGACCAACCACTTGGTCACATTGAGCTCATTATGATGATGCATTACCGAGTGGGCCCAGAGATACCTCTCCGTCATACAGAGTGACAAATCCCAGTCTCGATTCGTGTCAACCCAACAGACAATTTTGAAGATACCTGTAGTATACCTTTGTAGCCACCCAGTTACGTTGTGACGTTTGGTACACCCAAAGCACTCTTATGGTATCCGGGAGTTACACGATTTCATAGTCTAAGGAAATGATACTTGACATTAGAAAATCTCTAGCAAACGAACTACACGATCTTGTGCTATGCTTAGGATTGGGTCTTGTCCATCACATCATTCTCCCAATGATGTGATCCCGTTATCAATGACATCCAATGTCCATGGTTAGGAAACCATAACCATCCATTGATAAACGAGCTAGTCAACTAGAGGCTCACTAGGGACATCCTGTGGTCTATGTATTCACACATGTATTATGATTTCCGGATAACACAATTATAGCATGAACAATAGACAATTATCATGAACAAGGAAATATAATAATAACCATTTTATTATTGCCTCTAGGGCATATTTCCAACATCTTCTTCCTCTACCTTGTTATTGCCTTAGGCAGGTTGCTGGGAGTGATTCTGCTGCCCTCATCATAACTGCTAGAGGGACTAGTGCCCTCACTCAGATTCACCTGCTCCTCAGACTTATTCTGGCTATCACTCTGATCAAACATTCTTCCACTGCAAACTAAGAACTGGCCCTGTGAAAGTTATAGATGAGATAGAGTGGATGAGCATCACAAAGTGCAGAGGTTTTGCAAAACAAATGAGTCAAACAACTTAGTTTTAGTTTTCCACAGAAAGCATTTTGGAGCTACCGATTTGTTAAACTCGGTGACACCGAAGCAACTTTGGAGTCTAAACTAGTGGAATCGGTCAGACCGAGACACAGTTCGGTGACTCCGAGATTGCTAGGGTTTCACTGAGAGTCGAACTCGGTCACACCGATTTGCAAGTTTCAGTCAGACCAAAAATTACACGTGCAATGGCCTAAGCCAAATCGGTGAGACCGATTTCCACAACTCGGTCAGTCCGAGATGAGTTCAGCGGAAACCTAACTCTAAATTTTCGAATCAAAACTAATCTAAAGGAAGTTTTCTCTGGATAGATTGATCTCATACATGGTAAGAATCATGGCATTGTCTTTGTGCTAAGAATCAAAGGTAAAAGATTGCACAAAGAGTCGAACACATACCCTAACTCGGCGATGAGCTCGCTACAGTGGCAACGGCGGTGAAGATTTTCGTTGACGGCGATGGAGACCAGCGGTGGGAGGTCGATGGCGACGAGAGGACGATCGAGAGACCCGAGTCAGTAGAGCATGACATGCACGGGTGAATAGGTTTCATAGAAATTTCCAAAATTTGACCCATCGGTATATATATCCTAACCCTGTCGGTGTGACCAAGTGGAACAACTTGGTGGCACCGAGATGCAGAATCGCAAGTGGTTACTGCAACTCGGTGTGACCGAATGGTTCTAATCGGTTGCACTGAGATCGAAAACCTAGATCAACTTAGTGAACTCGGTATGACCGAAAACGGTCAGACTGAAATGCACACAGAGGTTTTGGAAGTTTAGTTCTATGACGAATCGGTGACTCCGAGTGCTCCGCACCCAGAGGGTTCGAATCTGACTTGATCAAACTTTGTGATGTAGCATGAATATAGTTTGAGACAAGAAAAGCATAGATAGCTAGAGGAAGTTCTTAGGCATTCTTGTCCATCCATTTGGAAAATGAAGAAGAGCCAAACAATCAAAGCAACAAATGGATTTCCTCGAATGAGAAAAGTATGCAATCAACATGCTCACACAATAAAATGGCAAATGAAATATGTGGCAAAGCATGCACAATCACTCCAGCATCTATCAAGCAATTAGCGATGACTAGGTCATTTATATATGAGTATATTGCCTTAGGAGTCAAATGAGAACATTTGATCATAGGTCATACTCATCGTTTAAGCACAAGTGGGGTTACCACTTTTACATAAAGCATTGTTGTGTTCGCACCATTAGAGTTGCTTTAGCCCAATTCTTAGAGTAAAGCTCCCCCTAGATGTGATATCCCCCCTAAGAGGGATGAACTAACCTTAGGTTTTGTCGATGATGACTTCATGTAGGTGTTGAAGATGTGGATGCTCATTGTTTATGTAGATCATTTGGAGCAATCCATTGGAGTGAGTTGCACTTTCAATACCTACATGGGTTAGTCCCACAAGGAACAAACAAGGATATCCATAGAAATAGAGTGAAGCACACACACGATGATGTCCATGTAAGCATTAGATTACCTTGTCCCTTGTCTTACCAACAAGAGGGTTTGTGACTCCTTGAACTAGTGCAAGATGTGGAAGTTGTTTACACTTGTCCTTGCCAAAATGAATATGAGTGAAGTATGTTGGCATAGTCACCCTCAACAACTCTCTAGTTCTTCTTCTTCGTGATCCATATCATCTTGATTGGAATCCTTGGGGTTGTAGATGTACGTGATGAAGTAGAAATTGATGTATACTTGGGAACCCACTTGACCAAGGCCTTTGGAGCATCTTCAAATGCATCAATCTCCTCTTGAAGCTTGTCCTTGCCTTTTAGCTTGTGGTCTTGTGGTGGAAGATCATCTTGAGCTTGTGTTCCCTTGAAGGAAGTAGGCTCATACTTCTCTTGCTGAGGAACAAACTTTGTCTTGAGGTATTGATCTTCTTCCCACTCAAATCCATTGGCATTGAACTTCCGTTCAAAACCAACACCTTGATTCTTTCGGTGCCTTCCTTGCTTGCATACAATTTCCTCAAATTGTTTACTTCCAGCAAGGCTCTTGTAAACACCTTTCTCTATAATTCCCTTCAATATGCTATTTTCTTGCTCAAGTGTAACTCGGATAAGAGAATCATTAGTGGAATCAAGAGAATTACTAGAAGCAACAATATTGGATTTAGCATGATTATTGTTACTACTAGAAGAAGAATCTTTCCTACACTTGTTGCTAGATTTTACTTGTGGCATGTAAGTTGACAAGAGTAAACGCTTGGCAATGTAAGAAGAACTTTTCTTTTGAAGATCATCATTGATGGCTTTTAAGAACCCATGTTCTTGATCAAGATTGAGCTTCTCGAAGCGTAGCTTCTCATGAGTTTTCAAAAGTTCTCGATGATCTTCTAAAGTAGTTTCATGAGCTAACTTAAGAGTGTTTAGTTCTTTAGTTAGACACTCAATCTCCTTCTTATCAGTGTCATTCATTTCATCTTGATTAGCATGATTAATAGCATTTTCATCATAATATTCTTCACTAGAGTTGTCAACAACTAAATCATCATCACCTAGCAAATCATATTCATCACTATTGAAATCAACATACTCGAGGTGTGATACCTTGGGGCCTTTAGCCATGAAGCATCTTCCAATTCCTTCATTTGGTGACTCAAATATGTCATAGGAGTTGGTTGACACAAGTGCTAGACCGGCAACACCTTCATCTTGAGTATATTCGGAGTCGGGGTGATAACTTGTCTCAGAGTGGTGGTCGGAGTCAGAACCGGATACCCATTCACCAACGTGAGCTTGATGTCTTCATTTTGTATAGCTCCTTGATGAGTTGTCCTTTCTTTTCGAATCCTTGCTTCTGCGAGAGGTTCTTCGTTCATAGCAATCATCTCTACTCCTTCTCTCTCTTGGAGGTGATTCTTCCCTTTTGCTTCTCCTTTTAGGTGAGTCTTCTCTTCTTTTGTAGGGAGTCGTACACTCATTGGAGTAGTGTCCGGGTTTTCCACAATTGTAGCAGTTTCGCTCATGACTAGAAGATCTTTTGTCATTGTAGGACCTTGACTTGGAACTCCTTTCCTTGCTTCTACTATTCTAGAACTTGTTGAAGTTCTTCATCATTAAGCTCAATTCTTCATTGAAGGCTTGTTTCTCACTTGATGATGTAGGAGCATCACATGACGCTTTGTAAGCACCACTGGACTTGTTGTGAAGCTCTTCTTTATCCTTGAGTGACATCTCATGAGCAACAATTCTTCCAATGACTTCGGTTGGCTTGAGATCTTTGTAATTTGGCATTATTTGGATCAAAGTGCACACGGTATCATATTTTCCATCCAAGGCTCTTAGGATCTTCTTGATGATGAATTTGCCGGTCATCTCTTCACTTCCTAAGCCGGCAATCTCATTTGTGATGAGAGCAAGCCTAGAGTACATTTCAGCGACACCTTCACCATCCTTCATTTTGAACTTGTCAAGCTGACTTTGAAGCACATCCAACTTGGATTCCTTGACGGAGTCGGTACCTTCATGCATATCAATCAAAGTATCCCAAATTTCCTTTGCATTATCAAGACGGATGATTTTTTTGAATTCTTCGGGGCACAATCCGTTGAAGAGGATATCGTAAGCTTGAGCATTGTATTGCAATATCTTCAATTCTTCCGCGGTAGCTTCATGATTCGGTTCTCTCCCATCGAAGAATTCACCTTGCAAACCAATACACACAATGGCCCAAACGGCGGGGTTATGTCCAAGAATATGCATTTTCATCTTATGTTTCCAACTAGCAAAATTAGTACCATCAAAGTAAGGACCTCTACAGTGGTAGTTTTCCTCGCTAGACGCCATACTCTCCTAGGTTGTGAAACCAAGGCTATGATCACCAAAGCTATGGAAATCAAGGCAAATGGAGACCAAAGCTCTGATACCACTTGTAGGATCGAAAGTATGTCTAGAAGGGGGGTGATTAGACTACTTAACCAAATAAAAATCTAGCCTTTTCCCAGTTTTAATTCTTGGTAGATTTTAGCAACTTAGCACTAGTCAAGCAATCAACCTACACATGCAATTCTAAGAGTATAGAAGCGAAATGTAAATCATTGCATATGAAGGTAAATGGGAGGAGTTTGGAGGGAGCAAACGCAATGTAGACACATGAGATTTTTGGCGTGGTTCCGATAGGTGGTGCTATCGTACATCCACGTTGATGGAGACTTCAACCCACGAAGGGTAACAGCTGCACGAGTCCATGGAGAGCTCCACCCATGAAGGGTCCACGAAGAAGCAACCTTGTCTATACCACCATGGCCATCGCCCACGAAGGACTTGCCTCACTTGGGTAGATCTTCACGAAGTAGGCAATCTCCTTGCCCTTACAAACTCCTTGGTTCAACTCCACAATCTTGACAGAGGCTCCCAAGTGACACCTAACCAATCTAGGAGACACCACTCTCCAAAAGGTAATAAATGGTGTGTTGATGATGAACTCCTTGTTCTTGTGCTTCAAATGATAGTCTTCCCAACACTCAACTCTTTCTCACAGATTTGGCTATGGTGGAAAGATGATTTGAGTGGAAAGCAACTTGGGGAAGGTTAGAGATCAAGATTCTTGTGGTTGGAATGGAATGTCTTGGTCTCAACACATGAGTAGGTGGTTCTCTCTCAAAAAATGAATACTAGAAGTGTAGGCACGTTCTGATGGCTTTCTCCGTGAATGAAGAATGGGTGGAGGGGTATATATAGCCTCCACACAAAATCTAACCGTTACACACAGATTCCCAAACTCGGTGAGACCGAATAGTGAAACTCGGTCAGACCGATTCAGTTTAAAATGTGAACGTTAGGCTTTTCGGTGGGACCGACATGATCAACTCGGTGGGACCGATGTGCTAGGGTTAGGACATAACTTGATCTCGGTGAGACCGGTCACATGAACTCGGTGGGACCGATTTTAGTAATAGGAAAACAGAGAGTTGGTCAGGCAAACTCGGTGGGACCGAAACGTTACGAAAAGGAAACAGGGAGTTTGCATTGTGAACTCGATGGGACCGGTCGCTCATTTCGGTGAGACCGAAATGTTACGAAGGGAAATAGAGAGTTTGCAATCCCATCTCGGTGAGACCGAGATCCCTATCGGTGAGACCGAAGTGATTAGGGTTTGTGGCAGTGGCTATGTCAAAAGAACTCGGTGGCGCCGGATAGATCAAATCAGTGGGGCCGAGTTTGACTTTAGGTTTAGGACATATGTGGAAATGATAAAGTGGTTGAGAGTTTTTGGAGCATATCACTAAGTATTTTGAGCAAGCAAGCCATTAAGCAACACCTCATCCCTTTTTAATAGTATTGGCTTTTCCTATGGACTCAATGTGATTTTGGATCACTTAAATGAAAATGTAGAGTCTTGAGCTTGTTGACAATATGTGTCCTTAGCATTTTGAGGGGTCCACGTCTCTAGTCCATGCCATGCCAATCATTGAACTTTTTGAAATGATCATCTTGAAAGAGTATTAGTTCAATGAGCTATATGTTGTTAAGAATTACCAAAACCACCCAGGGATTAGTTGCACTTTCAGCAGTCCCGTCTATATCATGTACACGTACGTACAGACGTACGGGCGGGGTCTCGGACGCCTACTCGCACATACGTACGGCCAGGGCTTGTGTACATGGAGAGGCAGCAGAGGGCAGCAACTGCGTCCTTTTCATCGGCAGCCAACCGGCTGGGACGGAACGGAGAAACTGCCTCGTGTTCATTGGGAGGCAACGGAATGTGTCCTGTTCATCGGGAGCCAACCGGCTTGGACGAAACACCCGAAACGAGGCCTGGCGTACCGCAGAACATAGGAAACAACCTTCTATTCGACCGCCTATGGTCGAAATGGGATCTTGTTCACCGGGAGGGGTCTGGCGTATCGCAAAACGGAGGAAATGGACTTCTCTTCGACCTCCTATGGTCGAAACGGGGTCATGTTGATCGGGAGGGGTGTGGCGTACTGCAAAACGGAGGAAACAGACTTCTCTTCAACCTCATACGGTCGAAACGGGTCCTGTTCATCGGGAGGGGTGTGGCGTACCGCAAAACGGGACTCCACGGGCTATTGTTCATCCACCATCTACTGCCTCGCTCCAGCCGCCATGGGCTACTATTCATCCACCGTGGACGTCCTCCAGCCTCCACCTGCGACTGTTCATCCACGACATCTGCCTCCTGCCTCCACTGCTACCGTTCAACCAGCCCTCCACGGGTTACTATTCAACCAGCCCTCCACCGGCTACTGTTCAACCAGCCCTTCAAGGAGTCATGTTCATCCACCCCCAACCGGCTCGATCGGGGTCCTGTTCATCCAGCGGCAATGACCTCTGCTACCACGGGGTCCTGTTCATCCAACCCCCACCGGAAACTGTTCATCCAACCCCCAACAACACTCACGGTTCATCAAGAGGCAGCAGGTTCGATCGGCTTCAGTTAGCAGCAGTTGCGAAGGAATCGCTCGATCGGGTTCAGTTAACAACCAGGGTTCGATCGATCTCTCGGGTTCAATAACGCTTAGCCAATGCAATCGCTCGGGTTCAGTAGGTGAACGCCTTGCTCGGGTTCAGTTAGAGCCCAACGCCTCGCACCCACGCGCATACGTGTACGAGAGAAACGTGCAATCCCTCCGTGCATCGCTCGGCCCTGACCACCCACCGTAACCGGGAACTCCTCGATATTTTCCTTGCCCTCGCTTCTACCATGGTTTTTTCCGTCATGGATGGCCCAAAGAATGTCATGCAGCTGCGTCTCCGGCCCGCACAGGACGAAAAACCCATTTTCTATCATGCTTTTTGTCATAGAAGTAGGAGCCCACCACATCTATGATGATACCGGGTTTTGTCACAATTATCATCATAGAAGTGTCATAAGCATGATAGAAAAAAATTCTTTTGGCCCAAAATGTCACGGATGTATCTTTTTTTTGTAGTGTTAAGGTGAAAACAGACCCTCTTTAAGCCCTCATGATGTGGACATCACTACCACATTTACACCCATAGCCCCTATTACTACTACACATAATGGACCAATTACTAGAGTTCGCACACGCTAGTTAAATTATCAGGTACTTTAGTTTCTTGGTAATATTTCTAATGTTTATGAGAATATTCTTCTGCCTAAATTGGATACATCTGTGTTGCTTACAAATTAAGGGCCTGGCATGGACAAGAGGGATGAACGTGGGAGCATGATCAAGCATGGAGATGAAGGCGCACGTGATAGGAACAAGAACGGAGTTGCTAGTGGAGTTTTCAGGATTTTGAAGCCACCATGTTGACATACAAGGACATGGAAAAAAAATGTTGCCGAGCAAAAAAAGAGAAAAAAGTGAACCAAAAAAGAAGAAAAAGAGCAAGAAAAGAGATTTAGAGTGTGCTTCTCCCTTGTTTACGTGTCATGCTATGATTTTATTAGTGTTCTAGGCTCATGTCTATAGTACAGTCTAGCCTAGGACCAGCACAATATTATCGTTAAGTGTTTATTCAACTTTGCATCTCTGAATTGATTATTCCTGACCTTTTTTGCTACAATATTTAAGCCTTCCAAACTCCAGATACATCTAATTCATGTGTTTGACACCACCTGGCAATCGCTCTATCCAAGCTTTGAAAGTTTTGACTATAACTATTGCCAATCATCACATGTTGCTTGGTAAGAACGGGTACACATTTGTATTAGCTTGACAGATTTGTGACTTTCCACCACACCACATCCTATTAGTAGTGAGTAGGACCATATTCTTGTGTGTTTCTATTTCTCCTTACCATGATAGGATCATATGCCGATGAGCTGGACTGGGAGAACATGACGAACAAGGAGTTGCACGATAAATTTCAATGAACAATGGGTGTGCAAGGCATGCTAATAAAATTCGGAGAGGCTATGAAGAAGCTAGATAGTTTTGAGAATACATTCGACGCTAAACTGGAGGCCAAGTTTAATGAAGTGCTCGACAACAACAACAATGACAACAACAATGACAAGTGAGAAGCAGGACCCGTAAAAGTCGAAGGCGGAAGACATGGGGGAAACACCGTGGAAGTCGTACATAGCGCCCCGGAAATCCACGCCTTGAGTGGTAACCTGAACCAACATGGCATCCAACATCTTCATAACCAACACCAGAGACGCGGCGAGCCAACTAGACGACACCTTCAGGAAGGAAAACGACGTCGTGACGCCATCGTCGTCCAATCCGAGAATCAGACCTAAGGGTTTCCCCCGGTGCTCGCAGAGGGGCACAGAAAGGGGGCCATGGCAGCGCCTCCACGGAGGCAAAGACACTCGCAAGCGTTGCCGCTGCCAACTATGGCAAGCCAAGCAAGGATTTCTCTTCGTCCAAGTCCGAGCAATCCCGTAGCTGCCGGATCATGATCAGAAGACATGGAAACCAAACGTTGGTCAAACCGACAACACAAGAAGGGGAGCTACGCCCGGACACGCGAGCCTTGGACATGGTGTGAAGCGTTGTGGCCGAAGCCACACTGGTAGAGGACGTCGGCGAACCGAGGACACCAGAGAACGCAGGTCCAGGGTTGACGTGGCCATAGCCGCACCAGAAAGAGGTCCACCGCGGGCCTCAAACGCTTGCCTTGCCACCAGGCCGGCAAGCCGCAATGGCAGCCACCACTGGGGAGCACCACCTGGAATCAACCGACGCCGTAGCCCCGTAGCCATGGTCGTAGCTCGGAGCAGAAATCACCGTTGTGACACCACCCCAAGGGTGGGGGCCTGGCCGACAGTAGGACATCGTCACGCCAAGGGAAAAGGCCTCGCCGCCGCCTTCACATGAACTAGCACGCGCTTCGCCGGCTGGGCCTCTGGCGGCGGCGCGGCGGGGAGAAGGTGCGGCAGCTAGGGTTGCCCCTGAGTCGTCGGAGAGGCGACGCGAGGAGGGGGGAGGTGATCTCAGCCTCCTCCATTTTTGAGTTATGCGTATACTTCAAACAAATCTTGTATGCAGAGTAAAAAAGACCGGAGTGAGTATAAGATCTATGGTGTATTTCACTAGGTAAATTCTGTAATGTTTGGAAAGTTTGACGAAACGGGAGCGCCGTCTGATGGAAATCCGATGGCCCCTGCTTGCACCGAGCGACCAAGCACACACTGAATGAAACTGCACTGGGTCCACTCGAGCTCTGATCTCATCTGTCAGTGACACATAGACACAACGTCGCGTACACGCAAAATCCCTCGCCGCTGGCCGGCCGCCTGCCACGTCATGCCGATCAGGCAACAATGAAGTTGCGTCAGTGGCTTGTGGGCCCGCCAGCTCAGTTAGCGTACCGTCTATTAACTCTCGAAATGGCCGGATAGCTCCTCTCCTGCAAAGCTTTTCGTCTCTGTCCCCCTTCCCAACTACTCCTCCACCTCGATCGAGAGAAGCTCGGATCCCCGGAGGAGAAGAGAGGAGCCCACGAGCTCTCGGTTGCGCCTCGGAGATGGGAAGCTTGCGAGGTGAGCGGCGGACTGAGCTCCGGGGCGGGCGGGTTTCCCGCGCGGATTGAGCGGCTTCTGATTCTCGGGGGGTGTTGATTTCGTGCGCTGGTGTCGTGCAGGCGGAAGCGGCGGAGAAGGGCGGAACGAGGACGGAGGGAAAGTCGGGCTACCGGCGTTGGAGGTGGCGCTCGCGTTCCCGCAGGCCACGCCGGCGTCCCTGTTCCCGCCCGCCGGTGAGATCCCCCGTTCCCGTTTCATTGATTTTGTTCGTTGACCATTTTTTCGGGTTTAAGTTAGCTGCAGGTTTTGGTTGTACGTAGTGGTAAGATGGTTGTATTTTTTAGGTCAAGTAGAGCAATTGTTAGGTGAACTGTCTTATTTGTCTCTTTGGAGAGGAGGGTTCACTGTTCTGTTCATCACTTTGAGGTTATCCACGGGAAAGAATCCAGCGTGCTCTTGAGAAAACGAGGGTTTGGAGCGCTTTACTGGATACCCAAATCCTGGAAATGTATTTTGAATTTTGGGTTAATATTGTTGGAACTGTGTTTGTGATTTAATTATGTTCATATAATTAACGTTAGTGAGACTTATTTGCTTTTGCACCTGTCCACAATGATAGTAGGAGTTCCTTAATGTCATTTTCAGTTTAAAATATGGGGTAGTTTTCCATTTGCACTCTGCAACAGACTAGTAAAGAACAAATTTACAAGAATGATCTGGATTTTCAGTAAAGTAAACGTGATTATATCTTTTGCTTGTGCGTTTAAGAATGCTTGCCTTGGACTTATTGATCACAGGGTTGGTCGCTTTCACAATGTATATAATTAATTAGCAACTTTTCCTTGCACGGCCAAGCAGAAATGGACATGTTATTTTTGTCAGAAAGTAGTTGTATCCACTCACAAAATTTAAAGAGCAAAAGAAGGCACTTGGTCCTCTTGTTTCACAATCTTTCACCTGCTTACAGCGTACTAAATTAATTAATTTCTGTGTCAGTTATATTATTCAACATTGTACATATTTTCTTGCAGACTTTGGTTACCACATTAATCTACAGCATTTGAATTATGCACTGTGCTACACGTTACCTGTTTGTAAGTTCATTAATTGTTGTTTGCAGTGTCGGACTACTACCAGCTAGATGATTTGCTGACCAATGAAGAGAAGGCGCTTAGGAAGAAAGTCCGTGCTATTTCAGAGAAAGAAATCGCACCCATTATGACCGAAGTATGTTCTTGCTACATACATTTCCCATTTCGTTTCGTGTTCTCAGAGAAATAACATAATCTGGACTAATGTTATGGTGCAACATGTCTACATACTGAAACCTTGTAGTACATACTGCTGCAAGTTTTGTCTTGTCATGTTTAGATGCCTACTCTTCTTTGTAGTAGCTGTTGTGACAAACTAATGGCTGATGTGTCAAAAACTTCGTTATTTTGCTTTTGCAGTACTGGGAGAAGGCAGAATTCCCATTTCATGCCATTCCGAAACTTGCAACTCTTGGCTTAGCTGGAAGTACAACGAAGGTACAAACTACCAATCTTCTATTCATGCTGTACTATGTAATTTTGGATTTGTACACGTACAATGTTAGAATTAGTTTTTCACAAATTTTGTGGCGTTACAGGGATATGGTTGCCCAGGGCTCTCGCTTACAGCGAGTGCCGTTTCTATAGCAGAAGTTGCACGGGTTGATGCAAGCTGCTCCACATTTATTCTAGTGCACTCCTCTTTGGCAATGTCCACAATTGGTAAAGTTGTCGTTCTTTTTCAAAAGATTATGTTTGATATTCTGTTTGACTTTGACCAACAACAACTTACTTGAGCTCGTGTTTTAATTCTGTATGTGTGAAGGACAGCTCTTTGTGGATCAGAGGCTCAAAAGCAGAAGTACTTACCATCGTTAGCTCAGTTTAAAACTGTTGGTTGCTGGGTGAGTCACATTATCCAGTAGCTTATATATACAATATTCAATGTGTTATTATCATTATCTCCTCTTCCTAAGAGTGTGTCCGCTTTCTGTAGGCTTTAACAGAGCCAGATTATGGAAGTGATGCAAGCTCCTTGAAAACTTCAGCAACCAAGGTTTAATATTTATTACTGTATTTGAGAAAATTTAAGTTTTTTCTTCACTACCTTATCATGTCATGATTTTTAAGGTACCTGGCGGTTGGCAATTAGATGGCCAAAAGCGCTGGATAGGTAACAGCACGTTTGCAGATGTGCTTGTAATTTTAGCTAGGAATGCAGACACAAAGCAACTAAATGGGTAATCATTCTGTTTTGGACTACATTTGATAGCATTGTGTTAATATCATGTACTCCCTCTGTAAACTAATATACGATCTAAAAGATCTTATATTAGTTTACAGAGGGAGTACATGTCAGTATGAAGTTATTTCTCTGCTTATTAATGCAAAACTACCCTGCTTGTGAATGATGAATATGATACACTTTCTCCAGATTCATTGTGAAGAAGGGGGCGCCTGGTTTGAGAGCCACAAAAATTCAAAACAAAATTGGACTTAGAATGGTTCAGAATGGCGATATCCTTCTGAATAAAGTATTTGTCCCAGAAGAAGACAGATTAACAGGCATCAATTCATTTCAGGATATAAGCAAGGTACCTGCCACCCCCAACTTCCCTGCTCTTTGTTAGCCGATTGGAGTTGCTGCTTGGTGGTGTAATCTTTGTTCTTATTTACTCTTGGACTGCTGAAATAGGTCCTAGCAATGTCACGTATTATGGTGGCTTGGCAGCCAATTGGCATATCGATGGGCGTCTACGACATGTGCCATCGGTCCGAACCTCACCTATCCTTCAATTTACAATTATCTTTGTACTGGTCTATACCTATTTGACTTTGCACATTTGCCACTGGATAGGTATTTGAAAGAAAGGAAGCAGTTTGGAGCTCCCCTGGCAGCCTTTCAGCTCAACCAAGAAAAGCTTGTTCGGATGCTTGGTAACATCCAGGCCATGCTTCTTGTCGGCTGGCGCTTGTGCAAGCTCTATGAGTCAGGCAAAATGACACCAGGTCATGCTAGTTTGGGCAAGGTCCGTAAACTGCTTTTTAGCTAGCCAATGGTCTCTTTGTTTAAATCGTGTATGATGTCTTGACATGTACAATGTACTGATCAACGTTTGAATTCAGGCATGGACGTCCAGCAAGTCAAGGGAGGTAGTTTCTCTGGGTCGAGAGCTATTGGGCGGCAATGGAATTTTGGCTGATTTTCTAGTAGCGAAGGTAAAAAGTGCTAACATTCAATATCCATTTGATCATCTCCGAACATGGTACATTGGATTGGATTATATTTAAATATTATCTCACGGGCTGATGTATGGCCTATTATTAGCCACTTGATTTTCTCCATTTCACGGTGTCTAGTAAAGAAACATTTTTTTATTTTGAAATGGTAGTAAAGAAACATTGATCACAACTATCTCAATCTTTGCAGGCGTTCTGCGATCTGGAGCCGATTTACTCGTATGAGGGCACCTATGACATCAACAGCCTGGTGACCGGAAGAGAAATCACCGGGATCGCGAGCTTCAAACCTGCTGCAGTAGCGAAATCTCGGCTGTAATTCTTCTTCTGCCTCCAGCTATGATGAACAGCAAAGTATGACCCCCATCTTGTATTCTGGTGGGTACGAGTAAGATTGAAATAAGTGCAACCGAATGATCAAATGTAAGGGGGCGCTTGGAATGGATGTAATTCGATACGGAGCTGTTTCAGTTACACGCGGATCATACCGGTCACTGAGCAATTTACGTCTGAAAATGAAACGACGGACTGAGACATGTATTATTTACAAGTGTATTTAAAACGAAAACGGCTATCCAAACAGGGCCTAATCTGTAAAGCGGAAGGACAAGTCGGAGCTGGATTTGTATCTATGTAATGGTACAGCATATGGAGTCACCTCTCATGACCAGTGTTTGTGCTGTGGGGGGTAGTACCAGCTTCTACATAATGGAACTGTGCAGTTTAGGAGAATTTCCCCTGATACTTACCTGTGAGATGAGATGGGTGCAGATTATGTACCTGTAACGTCCTTGCCGTTGGCCAAGGAGGCCGCCGGATTTGAGCTCGTCTCCGGTGAGATTTGAACGGGAGAAGGGGATCGGTGCGAGAGAAGAGAGAGAGATGCAGACGCAACCAGAGAGAACAGAGAGGAGAGTAATTCAAATTCTATTTCAACGACACCCCACGGCCAGCTTGTATACGCTGCCGGCAATACAGATGGCCCACGGCCCGCTACACGCACCCAGGCCCACACCGGACGGTCTGCCCATTCAAATCGCCCGCCACACTATACGCCTTTGTCTTCAGAACACGGCCTCCCCCTTGCTTGACCGCCAGTGACAGTATCTTCATACTGACATTTCCCTCTCCTTGAAAACCAGCTGGACCCCAGGCTGGTGCATCAGGGAAGCGCGCCTTGATCACCTCGTAGTCCTCCCACGTAGCCGCTGAATCTGGCACCGAGGTCCACTTGATCTGCACTTGCAAATGAGCTGCGTTGCCTTTCTTGACCAGACGTCTGTCTAGTATCTGTTCTGGAACAACTCCTGGAACTGATAAATCCAGAGGTTTGGGCAGCACTGTGAAAACTGGTGTGTGATCTGGCCCATGCGATTTAAGTTGGGAGACGTGGAACACTGGATGAACCTGGCTTCCTTTCGGTAACTCCAGCTTGTATGCAGCAGCTCCAATTTTGGAAAGGACTTTGAATGGTCCAAAAAATTTCAGTGCTAACTTAGGACAGGGCCTGTTCACAACTGACGAGCATATGGTTGCAGTCTAAGATACACTTGTTCCCCTTCAGAGAATTCCCTAGGTGATCTGTTTTTGTCAGCATAATGTTTGTACTTCACTTGTGCTCTGTGTAGATGTTCTTTCAGTCTGTTCGTGTGTTCTGTCTGAGCAGAGAGCCAGCTATGCACCTCCCCATTCAGAGAAGCATGATCCCCAGCTAGTTGTCCAATGTTTGGCTCATGTCCATACAGAGCCTTGTAAGGAGTACAACCCAGTGAGGAATGGAATGTTGAGTTATACCAGAATTCTGCTTGAGGCAACCAACTTTTCCACTTTGCAGGACAATCATGAACAACACATCTCAAATACATTTCCAAGCACTGGTTGACTCTTTCTGTCTGACCATCAGTTTGGGGATGATATGCAGTGCTCATTTGTAATTCCGTGCCCCACACCCTGAATAACTCCTTCCAAAATGAGCTGGTAAATATCTTGTCTCTGTCAGATATGATGGACAGTGGTAGTCCATGTAATTTGACCACATTATTCAGGAAGGCTTTGGCAACACCAGCAGCAGTGAAAGGGTGTTTGAGAGGTATGAAGTGGCTCACTTTAGTGAACCTGTCAACAACTACCAAAATAGAGCTGTAACCTTCTGATTTGGGTAAACCTTCAATGAAATCCATACTAATGGATTGCCATGGTCCTTCAGGAATTGGTAAGGGCTGCAACATACCAGGGGACTTACACAATTCATGCTTGGCTTGTTGGCACACTGCACACTGCTTGACAAAATTTTCAATATCTCCTTTCATACCTTGCCAATGAAACAATTGCTTCACTCTGAAATATGTTGGAAGAATTCCTGAGTGACCTCCCACAGGGGAAGAATGAAAAGCTTGTATCAGTCTGGTTTTCAGTCCAGTATTTGCTCCTATCCAGATCTGATCATCATGTTTCAGTAGTCCTTTATGCAACTTGAAACCTGGACAAGCCACAGGATCTAGGGCTAACTTTTGCAGCATTTCCTGAGCTTCAGAATCTACAGTGTAGGAGTTCAGTACTTCCTGTATCCAGACAGGTTGAGATGTAGATACAGCTTGAATGGGGAACAGATGAGCCACTCTGGACAATGCATCTGCAACAGTGTTCTCAACTTCTTTCTTGTACTGAATGCTGAACTGCAATCCCACCAGCTTAGTCATAGCTTTTCTCTGGAGCTCTGAAGTCAGAATTTGATCTCCTAAGTGACATAAACTCTTGTGATCTGTTTTAATTACAAAAGGCCCTCTTGATAGATATGTCCTCCACTTATCTATTGCCATCATTATTGCTAGGAACTCCTTTTCATAGATAGACAGTTGCTTGTTTTTAAGGCCCAGAGCTTTGCTGTAAAAAGCCACTGGATGTCCTTGTTGTGTTAATACAGCTCCTACACCAGAGTCACAAGCATCTGTTTCCACGCAGAAGGGTTGATCAAAGTTGGGTAGAACTAGGACAGGAGTAGTAGCCATTGCTTGTTTTAACTGTTCAAATGCAGTTTGAGCTTCAAGTGTCCATTGGAAGGCTTGTTTCTTCAGTAGCAGAGTTAAAGGTTTTGCCAAAATTCCATAGTTCTGAACAAACTTCCTATAATATCCAGTTAGACCTAGGAATCCCCTTAATTCTGTCACATTGTTGGGAACTGGCCAACTCAACATAACAGCAGTTTTGGAGGGATCAGTGGATACACCTTTATCAGAAATAATATGCCCCAAATACTCTAGAGACTGTTGGCCAAAAGAACATTTGCTCTCTTTCACATAAAAATGATTTTCCCTTAGTGTAGTGAGAACTTCTCTCAGATCTTGTAGATGTTCCTCTAAGGATAAACTACACACCAGTATATCATCCATAAACACCAGTACCTTTTTTCTTCCTTTCTTTCGACCAGGAAACAAAAAATTCATCATACATTGAAAAGTGCCAGGTGATGTTGCCAGCCCAAAAGGAACTACTCTGAATTAGAACTGTCCATGGTGAGTTTTGAAGGCCGTTTTGGGCTCATCCTCAGGCAACATTCTGATCTGGTGGTAGCCAACTCTTAAATCCAGCTTGGAAAACCATTTTGCCCCTCCTAGTTCATCTAACAACTCATCAATGACAGGTAAAGGAAACCTGCTTTTAATTATGAGAGCATTCAGCTTTCTATAATCCACACAAAATCGCCATGAGCCATCTTTCTTCTTTACTAATAGCACTGGTGATGCAAAAGGACTTAAGCTTGGAGTTATCAGGCCTGCTTTGAGCATTTCATCCACTTGCCTTTCAATTTCTTCCTTCTGTAGAGGAGAATACCTGTAAGGTCTGCTGTTGACTGGAACAACTCCAGGCACTAAATTTATCACATGATCTATGTGTCTGTGAGGGGGCAGTGTTTTAGGATCACTAAACACATCAGAAAACTCTTGTAATACTTCCTTGATTGGTGCAGTAACATCATTGTATGTCTGTTTCTCCCAAACAGGTTGAATTAAAGCAACTGCCATAATGTCATTTCCTTTATCCCATTTCACCACTTGTTCCACTGGGATTTCAGTTAACTGAGTTTTTTCTACTGGTAACACTCCTTGTAGTCTCATAGCTTTTCCTTGGTAGTCAAACTGGATCCATTTCTCAGCCCACTGGCATTGCATAACTCCCCATTTCTCTAACCAGTCCATGCCTAAAATTATATCATAGCCTCCTAATTGTAACACCCTCATTTCATTAGTGAAATTGTGGCCTTGTATCCACCAAGTTAACTGTGGCACACATTCGGAGCACTGTAGCAGATCACCATTTGCCACTTTCACTAACAAGGTTGTAGGCAAGGTTTCAGATTTCAGTTTAACTCTGTCTAGCA
This sequence comes from Triticum aestivum, assembly GCF_018294505.1. NCBI lineage: Eukaryota > Viridiplantae > Streptophyta > Magnoliopsida > Poales > Poaceae > Triticum > Triticum aestivum. Next base: position 165,927,452 of record NC_057795.1, read on the forward strand.
GTGCTTGATCCACAAATGTGTGAGTACTGCCTGAGTCTAGCAGTATCAGCACTACTTGATTTCCAATTAATGCTCTGAACGTATGGTCTTGGGGTGTGATGCTCCAGACAGTGCCTGGACAGATATAGTGGCACATTCCTCAGGCTGTTCTTCCAACAATGCATCTAACACAGCATCCGAAATGATCTGATGAGGATCTACACACTCTGTTGCTTTCAACTGTGCAGTGCTGCTATTAGTACTGCTGCAAACATGCCCAGGAGTGTACTTCTCTCCACAGCTATAACATAGTCCATTTGCTCTTCTGTATTCTTTGAGTTGCCTTGCTTTCCATAATTCACTTGGAGCTACCGCATGTCTGTTATCCTGTTTAGTATATTGCCCTTTTTGGTAGCCAGGCTTGCTCCCTTTTGTTTTCAGCAGTAATCTCTCTTGCACCATTGCATATAAGGCAGCCTTGTGCACATTGTCAGGTAGTTGCATCTCCACCGCTGCATGCAACTCTTCCTTCAGTCCCAAAATGAACCGTGTGACTAACAAGGTGTCACTAAGAGCAGGCTCATACAGTCTGATATTATACACCAGCTGATAGAACTGATTTTTGTACTCCTCTACTGTACCTCCTTGTTTTAGCCTCATCAACTCCTGTAAGAGCTCTCGTGCACATTTATGTCGAACTCTTCTGTCACTGCTTCGCATAATTGCTGCCAGTTATGCCATATTCCCATCTGTTTATATGATTGAAACCAATGTGCGGCATTGCCCACCAAATTCAGAGATGCAGATGTAACTCTGAAACCTTCAAGAATGTTGTACAACAGGAAGAATGACTCGCATTGGTCAAGCCATATTCGCACCCCCGTCCCATCAAACTTAGGAAAATCCATCTTAGGCATCCAATTCCTCTTTCCGGTCGCATCATCACACAGAACATGCTCTCCCTGCTCTTCGCGGATGTATGGATTTTCCTTAGGTACCTGATTATGGCGAGCCTGGCTGCGCGTGGTTGATCCCGGAGCCGCTCCGAGCACTCCATCGCTCTGAATTGACGGTGGAGTCGAGCGAGGTACTTGCCTCGACGTCTCTACAGTCACTGCGCTCTGCTTGCCGGCCTGCACCTGCTCCTGTTGGACCTTGCCGAGGGTGTCGCAGGACAGGTTGACCTTCACCTGCACCTGGTCCAGACGCTGCGACTGCTCCTCCATCTTCGCGTCGAGCGCCTCTAGACGCTGGCAGATCTCGGCCGCTCCGGCGAACTTGCTCTGCTCCGCCCGCATCGCTGCGAACTCCTTCAATATGCGCTCCTGAAACGCCTCCATCTCCCCGGTGATGTGTCGCGTTTGCGCGCTGGGCTTGAACTTGGCCGTGGTGCCTCCCTCTGAAGCAACCCACCTCAGGTCAGGATTTACACCAGTCGAACCCTAGGGTGACCGAAGACCGTCGCCTCGGAATTTGCTGGGTACGCCCTCGAGGTTGCGGAAGCTAGCCACGGACCGAAGGCTCTGATACCAGATTGTAACGTCCTTGCCGTTGGCCAAGGAGGCGCCGGATTTAAGCTCGTCTCCGGTGAGATTTGAACGGGAGAAGGGGATCGGTGCGAGAGAAGAGAGAGAGATGCAGACGCAACCAGAGAGAACAGAGAGGAGAGTAATTCAAATTCTATTTCAACGATACCCCGCACGACACCCCACGGCCAGCTTATATACGCTGCCGGCAATACAGACGGCCCACGGCCCGCTACACGCACCCAGGCCCACACCGGACGGTCTGCCCATTCAAATCGCCCGCCACACTATACGCCTTTGTCTTCAGAACACGGGCGCCCCCTTGCTTGACCGCCAGTGACAGTATCTCCATACTGACATGTTTGTGCTGTGGGGGGTAGTACCAGCTTCTACATAATGGAACTGTGCAGTTTAGGAGAATTTCCCCTGATACTTACCTGTGAGATGAGATGGGTGCAGATTATGTGCCATTTTTTTTGGTTGAGAAAATATTCCCTTCGTTTGCTTAGGGAACAGCAGATCCGCTGCTCTCACACCCTTGAATGCTAACTGGTAGCAGTAGAGCAGCACAGGTGGGGAGGTAGGGCTGGAGAAATGCCAAGACTGCCATCTAATGTGGCGCCACTGCTACGGCGATAAACAAAGACTGGTACTACGGATCAGATTCCGCAACATAGAATAGCAACAGCAAACTAGCCCCTAGCGAGGAACTGATCCTTTTTTTTTTTTTGTGGGGGAGCGAGGAACTGATCCGGTGCTTACATAAAGATCAATCCACAAACCGTAATAATCAACCGCATATAAACACGGCGAGAGCTCGGTATTTGTTCTGTATGGTGCATGACCAGTATGACCTGACATTGTTTCTACAAGAACAACAAACACATACGTGGATACTGGGTAGCCATAGAGGCCAGGGTCAGGTAGATGTGTAGAAACGCTTCCATATTGCAACAAGGACATTGCTTGAGCAGCGCTCCACGTACGACCAATTTTCGATGTCTGTCCGATTTGCTCAATCACCCTTGGATCAAATCACAGCATCATACGGGAATCATTGGACCTCAGGGTCGGATGGAAAATGTATGTAGAACTTCTTACGCAGAGCAATTTTGTCAGAGAAACTATCTTCTGACCTAACTATGGGAATGTTCAGGTACAACAACAACTACAGAAATTGATTGCGCTGCACAAGTTCATGAAAAAATGATCATTTGTGGGCAATGCAAAAATAAACAATATTTTTCGCACATAAAGAAATAATATATAGCATGCTATTATTCTCCCTGCGAATAATATTATTGCAATATAATAGCATGCTATAATCCCTGCAAAAGATCATGGAAATTTGATAACTTGTGAACAATACCAAAATAATAACCGTGTGAATTACTGCATTTTATGATTGATATACCAGCAATTGATCTCTTATCAAAATAAACAACCTTTTCGCGCATAAAGAGAGAATATATATTCAAGGATTTACAGCATGCTATTCGTCTCCCTGATGGGAATATGATGACTTGTGAATAATACCGCAATAACAATTGTGTGAATTACATAATTGTTATAACAGTCACTCATCTCTTGTCTTTTCTGTACAATACGCAAAGGGCTGTATTTTTGCCTACTATTTGCAAATGAAAATAGTATACCATCTTTTCCTCCCATAAAATTTCAATGGTTTGTCAAATTTTGAGGTGTACGTTCTCCAAGTAGGATGCATATATGTAACTAGTTGCAGTTAAACCGACGTGCCTCTTTGATGGACCATCATTGTTCATGTGGAAGTGGTCAGTTCAAAATTTGTACACCTCTTCCTGTCAACAATGTGAAAAGACCTTGTATTCTGGGAGATTTTGTTTGACCAGTTAGACTATTCTATAGTCTACACATCAGTCATATGGGCTTTCCCTGGCACCCAACCTGACCACGGAGCAGCACAGTAGAATATTCTACCTGCAACCCCCATGTGGTTATGCTCTGTCCGCTCGTATGACATGCGTGATGCGTGTCGTCCATGTCGTCGTCCTCCTCTTCCAGATTTCAGAATGGATGCATAAATTGGCAGTTCTAGTTCACAGCCACCCAACTTTGCCTCAATGTCAAGTTATAGTCCACCGCCCAAAGAGGCCAAGACCATGAATTAGCAGTGAGATGACAGTAGTATCAGTCACCATATCACACTACCGTGTATTATAGGACTCTTCACCCCCAGATGTTAAAACATGACTCGGGACCGCATCCAACCTTCAACCACAATGCCTCTTGTTGCCATCCCATTCATACTTCTCATCTCCGCCTTCCACGCCCCATGTTCTGCAGCAAGAAGCACGATTTTAGTCGGTGATCGCCTCACCGGCGATGACAGGCTCGTCTCTCGCAATGGCAAGTTCGTGCTCGGCTTCTTCCAACCAGGCAGTGAGTACTCCTCCCAACAGACTCCCGCTCACTGGTACATAGGCTTATGGTTTGGTAAGATACCCAAGTTAACCCCAGTATGGGTTGCAAATAGGGACAGACCAATTGTAAACCTTGAAATGTCGGAGCTCACGATCTCCGATGATGGTAACCTTGTCATTTTAAATAAAGACACCAAATCGACAATTTGGTCGACCCATGCTAATATCACAGCCAAGAACACTACAGTTGTGCTCATGGACAATGGGAACCTCATCTTAGGAGATGCATCTAACTCATCCAACGTCATATGGCAGAGCTTTGATTACCCTACTGATGGTCTGCTCCCTGGTGCAAAGCAAGGCGTGGATAAGATCACCGGTTTGACCCGTCACCTTGTTTCCAAGAAGAGCTTGATTGATCCAGCTCCTGGCCGTTATTGTGTGGAATTAGATACCACTGGTCCTGGCCAATTCCTCTACAAACTATGCAACTCGTCCATAGTATATTGGTCTAGTGGGGAATGGAATGGTCATTACTTCAACTCGATGCCAGAAATGAATGGAGACAATCTTTTTACCTTTAAATTTGTCAACAATGACAAAGAGGAGTATTTCATAAAAAATGTAACAGATGACAAGCTGATATCTGTTAGCCTTTTGGACATTACTGGACAGGAAAAGCAACTCATCTGGGTTGAAAGTTCACAAGATTGGGTGACGGTCTTCACCCAGCCTAAAGATCAATGTGATGTCTATGCTACATGTGGACCATTCACAATCTGCAACAGCAACACAGCCCAAGTGTGTGATTGCTTGAAGGGCTTCTCAATAAGGTCACCTAAGGATTGGAAGATAGAGGACCGATCTGGCGGGTGCATAAGAAATGTGCCACTGGACTGCGGTGCCAGGAATCAAAGCAGAAATGCAACAACTGACAAGTTCTACCCCATGACAAAAGTCAAACTGCCTGCAATGCCCATAGTTATAGAAGCTGTTGGGAGCATAGACCATTGTGCACAAGCTTGCCTAGATAATTGCTCTTGCATTGCATATTCCTACAGCGACAGATGCTCCCTCTGGTATGATGACTTGCTTAACATCAAACAAGGCGATATTGGAACTACTAGAAATGAAGAGGTTCTCTACTTACGCATCTCTGCCAAGGATGCAGAAAGTTGGAGAAATACAAAGAGAGGGAAGGGGGTTATTTGGGCTACTTCTGCTGCAAGTGTCGTTGCTTTGCTTTTGTTGGCAGTTGTCATGTGGTTTCTGCTAATATGGAGGAGCAAGAGAAAGCACACTACCGGCATGTACAATAATGCACAAGGTGGCAATGGAATTGTAGCTTTCAGATACATTGATCTGCAACATGCAACCAAAAATTTCTCAGAGAAGCTAGGGGGAGGGAGCTTTGGATCTGTATTCAAGGGGTTACTAACTGACTCTACAGCTATTGCGGTGAAAAGGCTTGATGGTGTCCGTCAGGGAGAGAAGGAATTCAGAGCCGAAGTGAGTTCAATTGGAATCATCCAACACATCAATTTGGTTAAACTAATTGGCTTTTGCTGCAAGGGCAGTATGAGACTGCTTGTGTATGAATACATGCCAAATCTTTCCCCCGATGCACATCTCTTCCGCAGCAATACAGAGTTACTAAGCTGGAGTGTCCGTTACCAAATAGCCCTTGGAATTGCAAGAGGATTAGCATACTTGCATGATAGTTGCAGGGATCGTATCATACACTGTGATATCAAGCCACAGAATATACTTCTTGACACCTCATTTGTACCTAAAGTTGCATACTTTGGTATGGCCAAATTTCTAGGGAGGGATTTTAGCAGAGTTTTGACTACATTTAGAGGAACTATAGGCTATCTTGCACCTGAATGGATCAGTGGAGTGGCCATTACACCAAAAGTGGATGTCTACAGCTACGGTATGATGTTGCTTGAAATAGTATCAGGTCGGAGCAACAATACATGTAAGGAGAATAGCAGCACTGGTGATCATTCGGCTTATTTCCCGGTTCAAGTTGCAAGGAAACTTCTCGAGGGAGACGTTGCGAGCTTGCTGGATGACAGGTTACATGGTGATGTTAACTTGGATGAAGCTGAGAGGGTCTGCAAGGTGGCCTGCTGGTGTATCCAAGATGGCGAATCCAATCGACTGACCATGGGTGAAGTGGTTCAAATCCTTGAGGGTTGACATAAGCGGGCGACACACGCGACCGACACGAGCGGCGCGTCTCGGGCGATGCAGACGGCGCACGGGGAGCGAGCGTTGCGGAGGCGCGCGGTGCGCACGGCGTGGGTGTCACGCGCGGCGCTGGCGGTGCGGTGGCTCGCCGCGTCGGCGGCGTGGGAGTTGCGCGCGGCGGAGGCGGCGCGGGTGATGCACGCAGTACGGGCGGCGCGACTGAGGCGTGCAGCTCTGGCGGCGCGAGCGACCCGGCCGCGGCGGGCGACGCGCGATGGCGTGTCTGGTTTGCATCAGATCTCGTGATGGCGCGGCGGATTTCGCTGGACGCCGGCGTTCTCTGGCTCCGACGAGAGGCGCTGCGCATCGTGCTTCTGGACGAGCACGGGAAGACGGTGGATGCTCGGTTCCTCCGGGAGGGTGAGTCCTTTAACATCGGTGACATCGTCGCTTTTACTTGCCACTTTGCTCGCGTCGGGGACAGGATTCCGGCACCGAGCACAGCCGCCGCCGATGCGGCGAAGGATTTGACCGTGGGTCAACAGAGGGCGGTTTCACGGGGGCCTGGAGCCGCTCCGTGCATCTGACAGGAGGGCCAGGGATCCTGGGGCGTGGACCGGGCGGACGCGCCTCTGATGATCGACACGTGGGACAGATGAGATCCGACCACCATGGATCCTCTAAACTTAGGGTTTCGCTGGGCGCCGCTCATATAAAACCACACCCGGTTCCCCTCTCCCCCATTTTAGATCTCAGCAAGGGCCTCTCTCACTTCTGGGACGCGTCGTCGCCTCCTAAAGCTAGGGTTCCTAGATCCTTCGCCTGGTGGGAGGGCAAAATCCGTGGTGATCCTCGTTCCTTTGCTCAAGTTGCGAGTTCTCCACCTCAACCACATACCCTTGATCCGATTTGTGAGGTTAGCACCATGAGAAAGGAGGGATTTGGGGCTGGGCGCCACGGTCGGGGGGCCGGGCGTTTCGACCGCGGCCTGGGACGCGGTCGCAGCCTCGACCGCAATGTGTGGAAGCGCAAGACAGAGTCGGGCGGATCTTCAACTCAGAAAGCTTCTGGATCGGGGGATGCTGGATCCAGGAAGTGGGACGAGGTGGCCGACGGCAATCTTGCTGCTCCCCCTCGAGCTGGGAGGTGGGGCGATGAAGATGGGGACACAAGCGAGCCCCGTGCGGTGGAAAAGAATCCTATGTCTCCACGTGCGCGTGATCCCCCTGCTTATGCTGGTAACAATGCTCCTCCTCCTTTTCCATGTCAGATCTGTAATCTGAATGGGCATCCTACTGCTAGATGTGCACAAGCTGTGTGTGAGCGGTGCAAGAAGAAAGGGCACCTGTCGGTTATTTGCGCTGAATTCTTACCTTGGGAATTTTCGCCTGCTATGTGTGGTTTCCAGAGCAAGGGGCAGGGTTTCTTTTATATTCCTGATTTCAGTGTTGATAGACAGCCTAGGGAGAGGATTTTCAATGTTGTTGTTACTATAACCGAGGGGGATGCGCTCACCAAAGATGTTGAGCACGAGCTTAGTGTCTATGTGGGCCAGGGTTGGCGCTGTTCTGCTAAATTTTTTGCTCCGAACATGTTTGTGATGAGGATGCCAAACCCTAGAGAAGTTGATCGTGCTCTTTTCGTTGAACATGTTAAACTGAAGAAGTGTGGTGTGGCTGTTAAATTTTCCCCCTGGTCTGAGGATATTGATTCTGAAGGGCTCCTAGAGGTTGCTTGGGTGAGGATTGGGAAAATCCCTCCTAATAAACGTTGTGATAAGACTATAGCTTATGTGGGGGGACTTGTGGGTATAACCCTGGAGGTTGATATGGCTACTTTGAATCATCCGTCTTCTGTAAGAGCTAAAATTGGATGTCGATCAGTGAAACAACTTCCTCACACAGCTGAAGGAGTGTTGGGGGGGCGTTTCTATAAATTTACTTTTGAGGTGGAGGAAATCCTTGTGGTCAATGCTGTTGACAAAGAGGCTGTGCGTGTGGAGGCCAATGACAACCCCCCTAAACCTGATCAGACTCCTAAGCGCAAGCGTGCTGATCAAGGGGTGGATGAAGAACAATATAACTTGAATAATGGGGAGAAAAGAGAAACTTCTGCTCGTGGGGGCAAGACCTGTCGTCTGTCACCACAGGAGCAAGAGACATCCATGTCGTCTGACAGTGAGGTGGACTCCTCTCTCCTCATTGAAACGATAGCTAAAGAGCACGAGCTGGCGGGGGCCCATATGACCCAGGATACCTCTAAATGGCTGACAACTATGGATCATATTGACATCAATGCTTCGAGGGGGAATGAAAATATGAGTCAGCAAGTGAAGGTACAAAATTCATCTGGTATTCGTCGATCATTGTCTTATGCTGCTGTGGTTTCTAATACTGCTCAGATTGTGGAGGTGGAGGGAGACATTGATGCAGGCTTGAAGAACAACAGCGATTATGTGGTATAGCTTCCATCTTCTGAATGCAGTGATTGAGATTGTTCTCACCCCTCCTCTAGCTCCAGAAGTAGCCCTTAAATTCAGCAAGCGTAATATGTAGAGGATGCAGGAGAATATTGAAGCAAAAGCTATTGAGCTTGCCCAGAAAAAAGATTTAGGAGGTAATCATACAGCTTGTACTAATGCTTTTGATGTTCTCTCTAATTCTGAACTGTTACATAGAGCTTCTTGCATGGGTGTGAATATTCCTGATAATGATTTCTCTTGTGTGGATGTGCTTAGAGAATTGGAGAGGGTTAGAGGAAATCTTGCTGATAAAGATAAGGTGAATGAGAATAACAAACCCACTGATGATAATGGGGATGACATTTTGGTTACCAATGGGTTGGGTAAATCTATCCCTGTTAACCTCACCTGGCTGGACCAGGAAGAGGTGTTACATGATCAGATTTCTTTAGGAAAAAACAAGAAGAAACCTAAGAAGAATCTGTGGTGAAGATTCCTAGACCTGTTACTAGGAGCCAAAAGAAACTAACCCCTACTGAAGAGTTGTTCCGTAGCCCTGCAAAGCCTCCTGGCAGGGCTACTCGATCTAATTTTCATAAAGCTCGTTCCAAATGAGAGGCCTCATTTGGAACTGCAGAGGGGCAGGCAAGAAAGGGATGGCCACCTGCCTCTCTGACCTTATTAGTGACCATTCCTTGGACTTTGTTGGGTTGTAGGAGACTATGAAGAGTAAATTTTCCCCTAAATGCATTGGGAGGATTGATCCCTTTGGTATGTTTCATTGGGAATGGATCCCATTTGTTGGGAAATCGGGGGGGTATCCTGAGTGGTGTGAGACATGGTACTTTGGATATTATTTCATGCACTAAAGGCAAATATATTTTGCAAATGGTGGTGCATGACAAAAAAATTAAGAAGGACTGGGGCCTCCTGGTAGTATATGGATCTGCACATGAGGAGTTTAAAGAGGAATTTTTGGTGGAACTTGCTGCAATGTGCAGCAACATGAGTGTCCCTTACATTGTGGGAGGGGACTTTAATATTCTGCGCAACTGCAATGAAAAGAATAAGAAGATGAATAGTAGTAGATCTACTGATCTTTTCAATTCTATCATCAGTGCCCTGGCCCTTAGAGAGATTTATACTAGTGGGGGTAAATATACTTGGACCAATAATCAGGCACACCCAACTCTGGAGAAACTGGACCGGATTTTGATGTCTGAAGAATGGGAAAACCTTTTCCCTTTGTTTTCTGTTAGGAAATTAGTTCGAGAACTCTCTGACCATAACCCACTACTGCTTTCTAGTGGGGAGGAAAGTAGAGAAGCTCCTAAACCTCGTGGGTTTCGTTTTAATCTTGCCTGGATAAAAGATGAGAAGTTCTTACCCACGGTTAGTAGGATTTGGGCTAGAAAGGTTCAGTCCTCTGACCCTATTGATATCCTGAATATCAAGCTAAAAAGATTCAAAACCTACTTCAAAGATTGGGGATCAGATAAATACGGCCACGGCAAAAGAAGAAAAGAGGAGCTCCGAATTGAGCTGGCCATGCTAGAAGAGCTTGAAGAAAATGGCCCCTTATCCCCTGAGCTATACAGCATCAAGATTGATGTTAGTACTGAGCTTCATGATATACTGGTGAATGAGGAGATATATTGGCTCCAACAGTCTCATGAACGCTGGCTCTTGAAAGGGGATCTGAACACGGACTATTATCATAAGATTGCAAATGGGCGCAAGAGGAAAAACACTATCCATTCCCTTAAAGCTGGGGACGTGGAGATTGAGGGCACTGACAACCTGATTGCCCATGCCACAGATTACTACCAAGAGTTTGTTCGGGCCTGGATCCGGTAATTTGTTCCATTTTGACCCTGACACATGGTCGGATGAGGAAAAGCTTTGATTTGTGTCGTGAGTTCACGGAGGAAGAGGTCAAGGAGGCGCTGTTCTCTATGGCACATAACAGAGCCCCTGGCCCTGACAACATTCCTGCTGAATTCTATCAGGTGTGCTGGGATATTGTTAAAGAGGATCTTATGAGGTTGTTTGCGAGCTTTCATAATGGGACCTTGGATGTCCAACGTCTGAACTACGGGGTGATCACCCTTTTGCCCAAATCTGCGGGCGCGGATAAAATTCAACAATTTAGGCCTATCTGTCTCCTGAGATGTCCATACAAACTTATTACTAAAGTTTTGGATCGGCGAGTGGAGAGATACGCTGATAAGCTCATTAGCTCGACCCAAAATGCTTTTATCAAGGGTAGAAGCATCATGGACGGGGTGTTGTCGCTGCATGAGATTCTGAATTATACCCATGTGAAAAAGAGGGTGGGGGTTGTCCTGAAACTTGACTTTGAAAAAGCGTATGATAAGGTGAACTGGGACTTTTTGTTAGATTGTCACAAGCTTCGAGGTTTCAGTGAAACTTGGTGCAACTGGATCAAGCAGATCCTACACAATGGTACAGTGAGTATCAAGCTTAATAATCAGGTTGGTCCCTACTTTCAGAGCGCTAAGGGTGTGCGACAGGGGGATCCCCACTCCCCTTTCCTGTTCAATCTAGCTGCTGATTGTCTTGCTAAGATGATCACCAATGCCCAAAACAATAACTTGCTGGTGGGTTTGGCTTCGGACCTCATCCCTAATGGAGTTGCGGTACTCCAATATGCTGACGACACTATTATCTGCCTGGAACACGATGTTGATAAGGCAGTAAACCTGAAGTTGCTGCTGTACATCTTCGAGCTTATGTCTGGACTCAAAGTGAACTATCAGAAGAGCGAGATTTTCACTGTAGGAGGCGATGAGAACACACTGAAATACTATGCTGAGTTGTTTAACTGTGACGTGGGTAGCTTCCCCATCAAGTACCTTGGTATGCCTGTTAGTTATTCCACCCTTAGAGATTCTGACTGGGAGTTCATAGTGGCCAAGTACCTTAAAAGATTTGAGGCTTGGATCGGTAATGCTGCTTCCATGGGGGGCAGACTGACTTTGTTGGATTCAGTTGTCACACAAATATCCTTGTATCATATGTCTATGTGGCTTATGAGCAAAACTTTCATTGAAAAGCTTGATAAACATAGAAGGAAGTTCTTTTGGCAAGGCTGTAACAAGAAAAGGAGATATCATTTGGCCAAATGGGGCAGAATATGTAGATCTCGAGATAAAGGTGGCCTGGGAGTTAAAGATCTTCGAAAACAAAACATTAGCTTGATGGTCAAATGGTGGTGGAAACTTGAGACCCAAAATGGCCTTTGGCAGCAAATTGTACGTGCTCAATACTTGAGAAACAGATCTGTGGCTACGGTTGAATCCAGGTTTAATGACTCTCCGTGCTGGAAAGCCCTTCTGAAAGTTAAGACACTGCATATGGCTGGTAGGAAGATCAAAACTAATTCGGGAGAGATAACTAGAGTGTGGAAAGATTCCATCAATGGGCATAGGCCGTTTCAGGACTGTTATCCCCTGCTGTTTGACATTTGCACTGAGCAGGACTGTACTGTCGCAAATGTCAAATCTGTGACTCCCAACACCTTCTTTAGAAGGAGACTGACCCCTGATCTTCAGAGTCAATGGGAAGATATGAGAAGTTATATTGACAGTATTCAGTTGGGAGTAGGGGGGGGATCAAGTGTACTGGGGCCTCAATGGAAATGGTAGATTTTCTACCAAATCTATGTACAAATGGCTAAAAAATCCCCTTAGTGGCTGCCACTATAGATGGGTTTGGAAGGCCAAGATCCCCCTCAAGATCAAAAATTTTCTGTGGCAGCTATCTCAAGATGCTGTTCTGACTAGACAAGTTATGAAAGAGAGGAGATGGCCTGGGGATCCTAAATGTTCCTTTTGTGACAATATTGAGTCTTCCCGGCATTTGTTTTTCACCTGCCCTGTGGCTAAAGTGGTCTGGCGTTGTGTTGGGATGGCACTAGGGACTGATCTCTGTCCTAATAGTTACTGGCAATACTTCTCCTGGTGTTACACTTTCCTTCCGATGGGAAGAAATACTATACTGTCGGCCTTGCGGCTGTTTGCTGGGCTATTTGGCTGGCTCGAAATCGAGCCACGTTTGAAAAAAAGCAGATCAAGACGCCGTTTGAGATTGTGTTTTCCATGTGTTCCTTTTTGATGTATTGGGCAGGTCTTCAGCAAGGCGATGGAGTCAAGGAGCTGCGCAGGGGGCGGACATGGTCAGGTCTAGCACTATGAGCATGATGAAGATGTGCGAAGCGGCGAGGAGGTCGATCGAAGGAGAATGATCTTACAATCTCGCCTACATTCAGAGTTGCCGCTGCGTTTCATGTTGTTCCTCGTTTCTTATTTGGCTCATGTGTTTGAGCTTCTGCCGTAATAGACTGTAGCATTCCAGGTTGTGGGATTATGGTGTTGCCAGGTTTTCGCCCCATGGCGTTCGTTTCGATGTCGGGCGAACGCAGTGGGTTTCCTGACAATGCCCGAACTCGCTGCACCTCTTTCCCCTGTCTCCTGATGTTTTCTCGGAACTTTGTATTTCCGTTCGTTTGCAATGGAAAGGGGTCATGCCCGGTTCGGAAAAAAAAACCTTGAGGGTTTGTTAGAACTTGAAGTACCCCCGATGCCAAGACTGCTTCAAAGCTATTGCATGAAGCTCGCCATAAACTTTATTATATCCCAGTCCGAAGGCAAAGCAATACTCCCTCCGTCCGGAATTACTTGTCATCAAAATGGTTGAAAATGAATGTATCTAAAACTAAAATACATCTAGATACATCCATTTCAATGACAAGTATTTCCGGACGGAGGGAGTACTGATTAATGTTAAGATATGGTACTCGGTGAGAATAAGATCATGGACTTGCTTCCATGGTCCACAATCATTGTAAGCATTTATATTCTGCAACTTATCTTCGATGCATCTAAGAATTACATTTTGGGAGAGACTGATCCCATGTATATTTGTATGGACCTGCTTCTATGGCCTATAATCACTGCAATTTGCAAGCATATATCTTATGTTAATTATCTTTGAGGGAAGCATCCAAGGATGACATTTTGGGAGAGACTGATCCCACAATTATTTCATACTAGGGCTAGCCTGCAGGAATCTCTGTTAAATCTGTTTGCGTGCATTCTATGCTGGATGTATTGCATACGATCAGTGCTATTTAGGCAATTTAGTTGGTGAATGACCTTACAAAACCTAGAATCCCAAACACGATTTCACCATATTGCTGAAGCAAAAGGACAACGAAGCCCAGGGTTCCGCGATTTGGATTTACCGGTCGCCCGTTGCAGCCGCCGGTGTACGGGCCCGCCGCGACCGCTCTCGTCGGTCGGTTCCGGTATCAGGCTCGCTCGCCGCCGTCGTGGAGGACGGGGCCGCAGCGCCTCGTACCCGTTTTGGCGGCACCGCTGTCCGCCGGAAGACCGTCGCCGTCCCGCGGTCGCGTCGGCCCTGGCGGCGCCGCATCAAGTATGCTCCCAGTGGGCCTGAACTTCCTCCCCTTCCTGGCCAGCAGCAGCATACGTGCGACTCTGGGAGACAGCAAGCAGCAGTGTTTTTCTCTCTCGCATCGCTGCGCCTCCGCATTCCGCTCGCAAGAGGATTCCCCGTGTGTATTTTGATTTTGTCTAAATTTCAATATACACAAGAATCCATCTCCAAATCTCGCAGTTTTCAGCAAATGGTCTAAACTTCACAGCGTTCTTTAAACAATGTCGAACAAAGTTGAGGTTTAGACGGGGACCTCCTATGTGCCGCTCTTATCGCACAGGCGGCCTCTGACTGGGCCGGTCCATGACCGCCAGCGAACACCCCTATCTCTAGCTCTACTACTACTAGATGACTCGTTGCGCCCATGGCGCAAAGGCCGAGAGCAAGCCAACTATTGAAAGAGTGAGCATCAAAATATGTAGACACAAAAGAAAACATATGAAAATAAGTACGAATTGATGATAGATAGATGGTTGCTGATGATACATGTTTTCTAAGAAGCTTACAAACAATCATTTACAATGTTATGAGCAAGGCATGTAGATAGGCAGAGCTAAGCTACATTTGACAGATGTATCGTTGGATGTTTAGAACAATTTCTTTGAGGCAAGTCTTCATAGATGTTGTTCTTCATGGCCTGCATTGCTCAGAGCAGAAATTCCTTCAATATCATCATTCATGCTTCAATAATACTTGTTTGTTTTCTATATAACGGTTTCTGATTGTAAACTTATATCGTTAAGACGATCAGCAACATATCTTATCTGTGACGAAATATGTTTCAGATTGTTGGCTTTGGGTGTTGATCTTGCTGTGGAGTTTGTATTTATTATGCGATAAAGTTCCTTCACTTCACTTGGACTACTTGAGAGCTTTAGTTGCCGGTCGATCTTAAGCTTCTTTGAGTTTACCGTACACGTAAATGGATATTGATATCCTTGGAAGTCGGTTGTCCAGTTGGTGCTTTGATGGATAGTGAATGGTTGACCAACCGTCCTTGCCTTCTATGTTGAGTACGCTGCGTTTGGAAGGCCAAGCTGCTGCATCATATCGTCCAGAAGGTTCTTTGTTGAGATCCTGACTTTTTCCATTGCGGCTAACTGATACAGTGAAGAAGATACAATGAGTTAGTGTAGTTTATGATTATATATGTGTATGTATCAAATTCCAGCGAGATACACAATGTTCATAGTAACTCATTGTTAGTAGAAAACAGGGGATTAACAGGTGTGGGTAAGTATGCACATTGTTAGTAGAAAACAAATTTCATTTTCTCATTCTTGATGTTACAGCATTTATGAGATCAGGTTATTTAAGCAAATATAAGCTACAATCATTCTTTTCTTTAAACATAAGGTACAATCACTCGTTTCTTTAAATGTAAATATCAAGTTATGAGAACATGTATTCATTTTCTCCCTCTTGATGATGTAGTATTTATGAGATCGGGTTATGGGAAGCAAATATAGGGTACAATCATTCTTTTTTTTAAATATAAGGTACAACCATTCTTTTCTTTAAATGTAAATATCAGGTTATGAAAACAGGGGATCAACATCTATAGAGGACAGTAGGCACAGAATAAGTATATAACACTGGCAATAGAAAAAGGAAAACCCAGGTTTTCCAGATTTTCCTCGATCAATGATAGGTACATGAAAATAACTGATTTTAAATGTAAATTGTGATGGAAACAATCACACCTGTTTTTAGCAAATACAACAGTCAATTGATCAAGCAAATACACCTAGTGGACAATAGGCAAGTTTAAACGGACTTGGCATTAGCTAAGGCCTTATTATAGGGCGAAGTTCATACGAACAGAATTCATAAGCTCCAACTTAAAGAACAGAATCAAGTGATTGTTCTACAACTCCACCTAAGATTTGAAGATCAGCATACTAATTGATCAAGAAAAGCACAGGTGAGTTGCAGTTATCCTCTTCATGTAATTGCCTACACCTTGCTTTCTGCTGCTCTTTCGTTTTGCTATGCAAATATTTTATTCGGTCTCGGTGATTAGGCTTGAAAGCATGTATTTTTCACCGGAATTAAACCATGTGTGCAAGCTCAACTAAATAGGTCCCAAGTTTTACTTGCTTTGCTAATTTTGTAATGCACACAACTTGTTTGATGTTATGCCTACAAATGCTTGCACTCAAATAAGCAGAAGGCTGTTCAAGAACTAAGCCAACTTAGGACTTCAGCATGTACTAATTTGCTATGGAAAGAGTGGGACAAAAAAGAAGCAAGCAATTCACTATCGGTGATCAAGTTTCTTTTCAGAAAATGATTGCAGAAATAAGTTTCCAGCAAGGAGAGTAACAGCCAGAACACTGGATCTGGAATTTTTTACCTTGCAACGGTCGCATAACTTCACCCTGTCAAATGATAGCTTGTTTATCTTTATGGGTTTCCACATATCCTATCCATGCGGGTGGCATCCATCAACTAAAATACTGTCAAAGCAAACCATGTCTGTAAGAAGGTAAAATACAAAGCAACCTGCTATCATAATTCATAGTACATAAACCGCCAGCAAAGAGGTTGTTCAGAAAGTATAGTGTGTTGCTTACTTTGGTCTGGAGCGATTGATTGGTACAGGTTCTTTAAGAACCTCATTTAGTGCATTCAATGAGCCCTGCAAATCATTCAAACTGTCAACCTGAGCTTTTTTGTTTAGCAGCAATGCACATAGCCGTTATAGTTCATACACAGGCAAACAGTCTGAGCTGTGAACTATGAACTGTACCTGGGATGCTATCAGGAACGGGAAGCAATCCGTGAAGGTGAGCAGCCTTGAGCATACTCAGGATTAGTCGGCCTAATTTCGGACTCTATGAAAAGCATGGAAAGGAGACTTTCTCCATAAGTACCAGAGACGATCTCATTGAGAAAACATTTTCTAAATACTTTTTGACAGGTATCCAAGGTATATTTTGTTTTGGAAGAACATAGCAAGGCGTACACCTTCTTTAAAACACACGAGCCGACATGGCTTCCCGAAATAGGTGGAGAGCCATTCAGCTGCTTCAGCTCCTTCATCATAGGCAGAACCAGACCACTCCCAGACGGAGACGTCGTCAAGCGTGGCGTGTTCCACACAGCAAGAGGGATCTTCAGTGTGTCCATCCAGGGTGCCCTTATAACTGCAATCAGTAGAGGGTCAAATAAAATTGTTGTTTAGGTGATTTCCTCTGAAGCATAAAAAAGAAAGGACATCACACTTCACATCCCAGGTGCTCTTATAGCCACATTTACGGTCTTTGAAGCGTGGAAAAAGGAAGCGGCATCATAAGTAACAATGTATCAAAGAGTATATACAAATTGGAAACCCGGTAATCAACTTTGTAAGAAGAAAAACACAATTAATTTTGGACAAATCCACCAGTTTTAGTGTATTGCTGGATCAAACAACAAGCAATATTCAGCAACACATGGGAGACAGAACATTTTGCAGGAAACTAAATTACTCTGAACAAATTGTCTGTTAAAACGAAACAGAGAGACAGTGGCTAAAACTTTCACTGATGATGCTCCATTGGGGTTTACACATCTTAATTTTGAAAATATTTAATCAGGAAGAAAATTAGAGCACATCTTTTGAATATTGGCATAGCTTGATATATGAAGTTATAGAGACGAACCGACCTGGCCATGCTGGTGTATAGTCGCGTAGCCTACACATGACAAGACAAGCTTTGTGGATAAATTCCCCATTGCAAAATTCTGGTGCAGAAAATAAACCATAATATCAAAACTAAAATGCTGGAACAAACGTGGTTGTGTGAGAAAGAGGATTCACCTTGTTCTCGTCAAACTCTTCCATAGGAATTTTTTTCTCTTCTATTCTGTCTCAGATCTGGAAATCCATTTAGAAACTGAAAACTCCATTGCAATATTCTAGTGCAAGAAAATAGATGGTTCAAAGAAGTTGAAACATTAAAATTCCAATACATATCTGTTAGTATGATGTTTAAAACTAAGGTTGTACCTTACAATGGACTACAGCTAATAGCTCTAGAACGATTTATACAGTGGAATGTTCCTCTTTGTGTCTAGAAACGATTCACACATACGTATATAATTTGTTGATTTCATGATGATCATGCCCCTCTCAGAAAGAATAATATGTATGAAGCAGGCGTATATTATCTAATTCTAAGCAAGAAAGCTTGGATTAAAAAAAACGCTAGTAGCTTATTTTAGATGATTTGTTGTAGCGACCGCGGCACAAATAATCACTTAATCTCGGACTAACGGTAAGCATAAAGTGGGATTATATAATCCTCGTATTTTGTTTTCTTTTCTTCTCGAACGACGCAGGAGAGCTGCTTGTCATTTCATCTCTGACTAACTGTACAGACATTCAAGAAGTCAGATATATTTGTTCAGCAATATCCCTCCTAGCCTCTCAACCGGGGTATACTTTACAAATACAATCCCAAAAAAACTTTGCAAACATGAAAATAATTCATGGCCTCTGACACACTGATCAAGAAACCAGAAAACACTACACTGACCAATACTTTTTGTTAGACCTCAAGTCCAGAACCGTCATCAGGTGGCCCTTTCCTTGCTGCACCCACGACCTAACCAACCATCTAAGGAAGCACCTTCTTTCTATTATTGGTCCCCACCACGGAAACAACAACCAACGTTTTAGCATGCCAATTATTTACCAAGCAATACCACAACAGCTTAATCTCCCAAGAGCAGGATCGTAACATACTTTCAGAAAAGCGCTGTCCAGATCATACACTCATGAATAAACGTTTTGGTTTTCAACTGCCACAATGATACCCCCCCCCCCTACCGCAAGCCCCTGCCTATAGCTTTAAACTGAACCAGCAAGTTAGCATGTCATTTATTTACAAAATAATACTTAGCAACCTAATTCCCCAAAGGCAGGAGTCTAGATAGTTTCATAATGTGCGTTTAGATTATCTTTTCTATTACCAATTCTGAACATGGCACGACAGTTTAGCTCTTGTTATTTAAGCTCACAGTATCTAAATTGAGAATTGCTCGCATGTCATGATTTTTTTCCAGTCGTAATCCCAGTAGGTTTACTTGCACATTAGGAATGCTAGTAGCTTATTCTTTCTGTATTCAGAAAGAAAACAAAAAAACAGACATTAGAAATGTCCAAGTAGCACCAAAAGAATAAAACAGGGGAGGTTAGAAAATACTCAAGCATCAGGATCGATGAGTAATTATCAAACAGAAACAAAAGGGAAAAAGGAAAGCAAGAAGCTCCCTTCTCCCATTCTTTTTTGTTCCCTTTCACTTATATACATCACAGCAACACACATGCACTTTAACTATAGAAAAACATAAGTAGGCTTGACCTAAGTACTATACATCTATACTCACCTTACTTGGGTATGACCTAAGTAGGCTTGACATTCACCATGATTCATACACACAATGTGCTACATCTGAGATAGAACATGAAAATGCAAATGAATAAATTCTCCATTTTTTTGCTAATCCATTAATCATAAGCAGGCATTTATAGTTCAACTCCTGACATTCTGTACTGTTTGGAGGTATACATAAGGAATAGAAAAATTAAGAAACAGTGACTTAATTAGTATTTACCTAGTATTTGAAGGTATAAATAAGTAGGCAAATTGGTATCCAATTGGCGGCTTGAGTTTCACACTTCAAGACCACTTCTTTCCATGGGTTTTAGGCATTACATAGTTGGTTGATTTCAAAGTTTCAATTTAAATGAATTGGAAGGAAAAAAGATAAAGCAGAAGAGGAATTAATCAGGTAGTGGAGGAGCTCACCAAGAGTTTAGACCCGTCGATCTAGCCGTGTGGACGTTGGATGTAGAGACAAAGAACATGCCTGGTCTTCTTCTTTCTCCTACAACACCAAATCAGAGGAGGGCAATAAAGCCCGATAGTAACTTCAACTGGCACCTGGAGACGGCACAGTGTGTGTGCGCACTGAACAAAACCTAACCGAAAAGCAGAGCAATTGCTATCCAGTCAACCAGGAAATCTGATGGGGGGGGGGGGGGGCGTACCGAGCGTGGTCGCAGCAGTCGCCTTCGCGGTGGTAGAGGCGCAGCTTGGGGCCGAGGACCTTGCCGGCGTGGGTGACGGGTCCGCGCGCTCGCGCTGGAGCTCGCCCTCGCCCCTCTCCCGTCCGTCGCCTCGCTGCACCTACCTCTCTCTCCCTCTCATCTGCTCGAGCGCCGCCGCCGTCGCCCTTTACCTGTAGGTCGGCTCCCCTCCAGGAAAGGAGGAGAGGAAGAGGAGGAGGAGGTCGCCCCGGCTGCACCTCGAGCGTCGGAGAAGAGGCCCGGAAGAGAAGGCGGCGGCGCGGGAGGCCCTGAGGCGGAGGGTCGTGGAGCAGGGGAGGCCGGACGGCGTGGAGAGGGAAGAAGAATGGCGTGGGGCTCGAGGACGGAGTGGATTGGGCCTGGGGCGCTAGGTTTACGGGAGAGGGTTCGTCCTGGCTCTCCTCGCCCCTCCCTTTACTCAGTACACTGAGACGTGGGCTCAGACGGCGACCGGGACCACCTAACGCAGTAGGGTAGAAATCGCACGAGTAAACCAGCGGAAACCCATCTCCTGTCGTCGCCCGTAGCCAATCAAAAACAGCTCACGCTCTGCCAATCTTCACATAGCGTCCAGAGAAACCCAGCCTCTGGTCGCTGGCCCCCCACGGGCTCAGGACCTTACCCGTCATCCTCTGCTGAAGTCGCCAAGAACGTGAAAAAGAATGGACGGCTGACCAGACGCCAGCAGCCAAAATAAACACTGTTGCTACGCGAGTAACTCGATCCTGCGGTCAAAAACGTCTTGCGCGCTCGATGCCTCCGGTTATGCGGGTTGCCTAGCCTCGTTTATATGTTCAATTAAACAAGCAAACATATTCATTGCTAAGTACACCCAGCTTAACCTACACATAATAACACCGGCGAATTACAGCCTTATGATCAGACTCACTTAATTAAATCTAACCATCGAACTAAAACTAACCCTCACCAAAAGTGCCTTTAGCAATTTTAACTGGCGGACGAAAACTCTGCCACCGGAGGAAAATTTCCACCCCTAGCGTCCGCGTCCCGTCAAAAGGAAAGAAAACGCAGAAGAAATCTCAGGCGCCCTTCGCGTCCGCGTCCCGTCGAAAGGAAAGAAAACGCAAAAGAAATCTCACGCCGGCGCTGCGCCGCCACTGCCGCCGCCGTTTGCTCCAGATATCCTGCTTGCATCGCCGTCGTTCCTGGCGCTGCCGCCACGCGTGCCCGTGCCGAGGTCACTTAACCAGGGTTTGCTGAGCAGAGAGATCGAAGGCAAAGGAGCCGCCGCCGTGAAGGAAGATCTCCTCCACCCAGCCCGCTGGCACCGTCGCCTTTGGGTTCAGATCAAACCGCACGGCTTCGGTGATGGCCGCCTCTGCTCCCCAATTGTGCCGGCCTCTTCTAGGCGGCTACACCACTCCGTCCTCTGCCAGGTCGCCGCCGCCAGGGACGTGGACGCACGCGGGGCGGTCGGCAGCCAGTGAATGTCTGAACGATGACGCGCGTGCGAGTGTGCGGCGCGGTGCACGGATCACCTCGCTGCCGCTGCCGAGTTACCTGCTCCCAGCGATGCCCTCTTGTCTCATCCGTACAGGTCTGCCCCCTGACATCTCTTTCCCTCTCAATCTCTTCATCTTTTGTTTGTTTTCTCAAACTCACATAGATCAGAAAGCTCTTGATCCACCATAATGCTGAATCATGTGCGTTAGGTTATCCAGTCAGGTTTCTTTCCTTTTATCAACTACTCACTACTGAAGAACATAAGACAGAGGAACATATATTCTTCATTACTGCTCACTCCTGCAGTACTGACAAGCATTTCATAAGACAGATAATGTGTTTCCTATAAATCGTACATCTATGTGGATTGAACATACCATCATGAACTACATAAACAAGGAAGCGTCGAGACCTTCAACTAACTTCAGTAAATACATAGCAACAGTCCAGTATCCCCGGGCATCAATGACATGTGTTCTTTTGTACTGCTCTCTCTTGATTGTCGCTTGTCCAGGTTGCCACCAGGAAGAGGTGTGATGGCGGCCAAGAAGAGAACAATGGGACACTGAAGTCCCTTGGATGTCCGTGTTTATCACAGGAGCTCTCTCTTTTTCATCTTTCTTTTCCTCTACTTTATCCTAGATCGGTGATTACTAATTTCCATGTCTACTGGGAGGAATAAAGTTGGCAGGTGAACCTTTGCAACTATGTCAATCACTTCTTTGTTTAAACTCATAATATCATCCCTTTTAAGCTATTAAATCATAAGACATAGTTTTGCTGTTGACTTTTTCTTATTCCCACTTTATTGCTTCACATAGACTACTTGGGGCTTATTTGAAATAACCTGCTCTGATAGTGCAGGAAATCATCATAAATGAAAATAAAAGATTTCATAAGAAGGCATACCATGATTTGGTGGAGAAGACGAAGGCTTTGTGTGGAAAATTAGGTTTGAAACTCAATTAGATTCTAAAGTACTCTTTTGGCTACTACTGCTCTATCCTTCAAACTTCTTTCCTAAAAAATTGAAAGATAAATACAATAATGTTGCATCTCTGCAGATAATACAAAATAAGTATTGTTCAGGGCCCAAATTCTTGACTGAACTTATGGTCAGTTTCAAATGTTAGTTCACGATACACTTGCCAAGGATAAGTAACAACTTATTTGAGCAAATTGGAAACACATTCGGATCAGGAGCAATAGAAATTCTTAAGGGCATTGGGATATTGAACTGCATGTACTTATGCGTGTGTTGTTTTCAACTCAACCTTGCTCTTCCTGATTTTGTAACCGTTGACACACACTGCACACTCATAGGATCATGGCATTCTCACGGTAAAAGACCAAAAAGTTGTGTAGAAATGTCTTCGGGTGATAACGCATATTTGTTCACTGTTCATGTCGATCCATCCTATTATTTTATCCCCGTATGCATACTACTCATCTCCTCTTAATACCAATTTTCTTAATTTGTTCCGACTTTTTGTTTGCTATATGCAGCTAGCTTTGGCAGGTTTGTTAGGCTAATATAAGGTAGGGAGCTTTGCTACATGATAATACACAGATGATATATACTGGAGGATGTTTTGCAATTAGCAAGGTACTTTGTTTACGAGCTGATTGTCAACTTTGTTAAAAAGATACATGGTTGTTGTATCCTATCCGACAATATAAAACTTTTGTCATGATATTTCCTTGTGCAGTTTCAAGGTCACATGGATGCTGATGGCTCTCAGGTGTATGTGATATTTGTTGCTGGGTATTGTTGCAGTTCTTCCTGTTATGTCAATGTATATTGCTTCAGTTTCCATATTGAGATTGATATGGAACTGTCTCATCTTCCAGCGTGAACATTATATATTTTCTCAATTATTAGTCTCAAAATACTACTTTTCATACTTTTCTACATCTGAAGTATTTATGACTATCATGCTGAAAAATATTTTCTTGCTCCTCTCGATTGACTAAATAAACAAGAACACTGAATTATTGATCTTATCTTGGACTATTATTTGTATTTAAATTTTTAAATCTTCTACGGACTCTCACAAGAATCAAGTGTGGTAGACAGTTCCTGGTTTCAGGATCCTTATTCATATTCGTTAGAGTTTGTACACTTGGGTTTTGTGAAAGCTAAATATTTCTCCTATGAGTTTCAGCATGAATAAAAGTGAATTGCCATGTCGATAGATGCGAGCCACAAGGCGCCCGCTGCCTCTCAGGCTAGCCGCTGATGATGTGTACGCAGCCAAAATCCGCAGCCTGAGACCTCCCCATCACGTCCCGTGGGCATGACCACATGAGGTTCAATGTCCATCATGTCACACAGGCGTCATCACACCACCGTTAACCTGGTCCCTTCAATGCGTGACTGGTCCCACTCGACAGGAGTTGCTGCGGCTCAACACCTCGGGACGCCGCTGTCTCCTTCCTCTCCTCTTCTGCAAACTGGTCACCAACCCCTAGGCGGTGATTCATTTTTAGGAATTACAGTGTTGTTAATAGTCGATAGATCAAAAGTACATAAGGCATCCTAAATATTCCGTCCTTTCTATCAAGCAACTGTTTAAATAATGATTCCCGATGAATGTTGCATGATGTTGGGACAGATTATTTGCTCCATTTATCGATGCCTAGATGATTTCTGCTTCTCTACTAAAGTTGCATGGCATCACTAAAGGTTATGCCTTTGGAATGATATATGAAAACAAGGGCTTGACAAAGATTTTGATGTTTTACTTGGTGCTCCACCACTAATGAGCTTCTAATGTTTTTGTGTAAATTTATGTCAGTTGAACCACTCATTGCATGTGCAATATTATTATTTTGATAATTATTTGATGACAATCAAGACGTGCCTTGCACGTGCATACTTACTATATTACTAACAATAGATGTAGATCTTGAGTAGATAGAAACATTAAATAGTGATTGTAACCAAGTACTTGAACATGTTATTCAAGATTCATAGAATAAAAAGGGTACCAATGGTTTGAAACATGAACGCAATACCTTTTCTTGTGTGAAAAATCAACTTCTTGTATACGATAATTCATTTTAAATATTTTTTGCTGCTATCAGATTATCCTTTTACATATGAATTTTCACATATAATTGTCATGTTAGTCTAGACGTGCATTGCACGTGCACACTTACTAGTAGCTCCAAAAAAGTTCAACTACGCTGGGAATCAATCCAGTGATCTCATGCTGCCAACGACAAGCCGCAACCAGCTGAGCTAGTGAGATTTTCTTATTATAGGCGACAACGCCAACCTATAAGAACCAATAGGCATCGCAGATCTGAAATAATTTTGGAATTTTGAAAGCAGTTTTTTTTCTAAAACTGAGTGTTTTGTGAAACGCAAACACTGTTCAAATTTGCGAATTGTTTTACAAAATTGAAACACTTTCTGAAATCATGAACGTTTTTTTTCTGAAAACAGGAACATTTTTCGAAATTCCAAATGAAAATTGTGCAAACGCGAACATTTTCTAAACTCCCGAACAATTTTAAGAAATTTTTGAACAATTTTCAAAAAGGGAACATATTTTTAACACAAAAAATTAAAACATGAACAGTTCTGAAAAGTTGTGAAAATTTTAGCAGAAACATTCCGAACATTTTTTGTATTTATGAAGAAAAATTGGAAACGCAATCTTTCTTGAATATTGATCGATATTTAGAAGCAAGAATCTTTCTTGAAATTTCTCAACATTTTTCAAAATAAAATAACGTTGAAAAATATATTAAAAAAAAGTACACGAACAATTTTTAAAAGTGTGAACATTTTTCAAGTTTACGAACAAAATTTGAAAACACAACCATTTTTGAAATTTGATCATTTTTATAAAAACTCGAACATTTTTTTATGTAAGTACATTTTTGAAAGATGCGAACAAAATTTGAATTTTCTGAACTTTGATGAATTTCTGAATTTTACTAAACTGGAACATTTTATGAAAAAACAAATTTTTTTTGGAAAAGCCAAACATGTTTTGAATTTTCGAACATTTTTTGAACAAGAAAATGAAAATGAAATAAAATAAAATAGGAATGAAAATAAAAAAGGAATCTGAAAAAACATAAAAAGGAAAGAAAAAAGACATAGGAAAAAACAAAAATGAAAAAGGAAAAGAAAGAAAACATGGTTCTGGATCTTCTAGAAGGTTCACAAAACCAAAATAAACCGGCTGAAAACCCGTGGAACATTCCCAAAACCAGAAATAGAAAGGTTTGCGTGCAGTCACGAAATGGGCCGGCCCTAATCACTCGATGTCATCTTTGCCTGTGCGTTGCGGCGACAATTTGCTACAACGTGCGGCAAATAGGAAATCCCATTTAGACGGTGTGTGGAGGGAGTCTTAATTTAGACAATACATTCATTCGACGGCATGGCCCGGCCCGGGCAATCATGCCTCGCGTTGCGCTCTCAAGCCTAAGCACGACTCCTTCGCCAACCGGGCCGGTCCATCGGCACACTAAGCACATAGACCCACGTGTTTTTTGGCATGCTGGGCTGCTTTTTGGGCCATTTTTGGTTTATTAAGCTGTTTTTAGGCAATCATGCTCATAAATTATAGAAGGGGCTATGTTGTGCCGGCACGCATGCCCAGCCACACGGCCTAGGCATGACCCGTTTGGCCGTGTCATGCCATGCCATGCCGAGCGTGCTAGCGGGCCGGCCTGGATGGCACAACCTAGATGGCCAGCTCTGCTGGAGAGTATTCTTTTTCCTCACATCTCTACTGTATCCTCCTTTATTTAATCATGATCATAGTTCCATCATTTATAATGAAGGAAACCACCACCTCCGGAGTTGGCTCCATCCAGACTTTTTTGGAGGGTGACCGGAGTTGACTCCCAAATATTAACACCCTCACCATCACAAATTCTCCATAAATAGCCTTTCCTCAAAGTGTTCACTCCTGCCATAACTTTGCCACATGTACTATTTAACGGTGTCCTGGACTAGGGGGTGTTGGGGAACGTTGCATGGAAAACATTTTTTTTCTACGCGCACGCAAGATCTATCCATGGAGATGCATAGCTACGAGAGGGGGAGAGCATCCACATACCCTTGTAGATCACTAAGTGGAAGCGTTTACCAACGCGGTTGATGCAGTCGTACACCTTCACGATCCGTACCGATCAAGCACCGAACGTACGGCACCTCCGCGTTCAGCACACGTTCGACCCGATGACGTCCTCGCCTTCTCGATCTAGCAAGAGAGGCGAAGTAGTAGATGAGTCCGGATAGCATGACGACGTGGTGAGGGTGGTGGTGAAACTATTCTGCAGGGCTTCGCCAAGCACAACAGACATGGACAAAGGAGGAACTAGAACTAGAGGGAGAGAGGGCACCGCACATGGCTTGGGGATCGTGGTGTGTGTTGCCTGCTACTTCTTGAGCCTGCGTTGATTTTTCCCTTGAAGAGAAAAGGGTGATGTAGTAAAGTAGAGATAAGTATTTCCTCAGTTAAGAACCAAGATATCAATCCAGTAGGAGGCACAAGCAAGTCTCAAATATATGCACCTGCACAAACTAACAAACACTTGCACACAACACGAAAAAGGGGTTGTCAATTCCTCACGGTCACTAACAAGAGTGAGATCTAATAGAGATAGGTATAAAAGATAAATAAAAGAGCAAACTAAAGTAAATAAATAAATTGCAACAAGGTATTTTTGGGTTTTTTGGTTTATAGATCTGAAAATATATGATGAAAATAGACCCGGGGCCATAGGTTTCACTAGAGGCTTCTCTCTTGAAGAAAACATATGGTGGGTGAACAAATTAATGTTGAGCAATTGATAGAAAAGCGCATAATTATGACGATATCTAAGGCAATGATCATGAATATAGGCATCATGTCCATGACAAGTAGACCGAAACGATTCTGCATCTACTACTATTACTCCACACATCGACTGACTCCCGCCTGCATCTAGAGTATTAAGTTCATAAGAACAGAGCAACGGTTTAAGTAAGATGACATGATATAGAGGGATAAACTCAAACAATATGACATAAATCCCATCTATTTATCCTTGATGGAAACAATACAATATGTGCCTCACTACCCCTTCTGTCACTGGGTGAGGACACCGCAAGATTGAACCCAAAACTAAGCACATCTCCCATTGCAATAAAAACCAATCTAGTTGGCCAAACCAAACCGATAGTTAGAAGGGAAATACAAAGATATCTTAATGATGCATAAAAGAGTTCAAAGAAGACTCAAATAATATTCATAGATAATCTGATCATAAATCCACAATTCATCGGATCTCAACAAATGCACGACAAAAGAAGATTACATCGGATAGAACTCCAAGAACGTCAAGGAGAACATTGTATTGAAGATCAAAGAGAGAGAAGAAGACATATAGCTACTAGCTATGGACCCTTAGGTCTGCGGTAAACTACTCACGCTTCATCGGAAGGACAGCAAGGTTGATGTAGAGGCCCTCCATGATTGAACCCCCCTCCGCCAAAGTGCCGGAAAAGGCCCCAAATATATATAGCTGGAATTAGGGTTAGGGGACCCTCAAGGGGCCCACAAGCCAGCGGCGTCCCCCTGGGGCGCGCCCTAGAGGCTTATGGCCTCCTCGGGACTCCTCTGGCCCTCTCCCCAAGTCTCCTGGGTGTCTTCTGATCCAAGAAAAATCATCGTAAAGTTTTATTCCGTTTGGACTCCGTTTGTTATTCCTTTTCTGTAAAAGTCAAAAAGAAGGAAAAGACAAAAACTAGCACTGGGCTCTAGGTTAATACCTTAGTCCCAAAAATAATATCAAATAACATATTAGTGCATATAAAACATCCAAAACAGATAATAGAATAGCATGGAACAATAAAAAATTATAGATACGTTGGAGACGTATCATTGCCCCCTCCCCTCATCACATATATATAGGTGGAGGGGGAGAGGAGGCTACCTTGGGCACTCCCAAGGGGGCCAGCGGCCAGCCCTAGGGCGCCTGCCCTAGGCGCTGATACGTCTCTGTCGTATCTACTTTTTCTAATGCTTTTGCTCTTGTTTTGGACTCTAATTTGCATGATTTGAATGAAACTAACCCGGACTGACGCTGTTTCTAGCAGAACTACCATGGTGTTGTTTTTTTGCAGAAATAAAAGTTCTCAGAATGGAATGGATCTTTTTGGAGAATTATTCCAGAATATGTAAAAAAATACTGGAGCCAAGAACCACCGGAGGGGGCCCCTAGTTGAGCACAACCCACCAAGGCGCGCCACCCCCTCCAAGCACTCCCACGGGGTTGTGCCCACCTGGTGGCCCCGCAGACCCTAATCCCGAAGCTATAAAATCCTATTTTTGGATTAAGAAAAGCAGGGAGAAAGTTTCACCGCATTTTACTATATGGAGCCGCCGCCGCCTCCTGTTCTTCATCGGGAGGGCAAATTTGGAGCCCGTTCGGGGCTCCAGAGAGGGGAATCTTCGGTCTTCGTCATCACCAACCCTTCTCCATCGCCAATTCCATGATGCTCCCCATCAGGAGTGAGTAATTCCTTCGTAGGCTCGTTGGTCGGTGAGGAGTTGGATGAGATTCATCATGTAATCCAGTTAGTTTTGTTAGGGCTTGATCCCTAGTATCCACTATGTTCTGAGATTGATGTTACTATGACTTTGCCATGCTTAATGCTTGTTGATACGTCTCCAACGTATCTACTTTTCCAAACACTTTTGCCCTTGTTTTGGACTCTAACTTGCATGATTTGAATGAAACTAACCCGGACTGATGTTGTTTTCAGCAGAACTGCCATGGTGTTGTTTATTGTGCAGAAAACAAAAGTTCCCGGAATGACCTGAATATCCACAGAGATAACTTTTGGAAAATATAAAAAATACTGGCGAAAGAATCAAGGCCATGGGGCCCACACCCTGTCCACGAGGGTGGGGGGCGCGCCCCCTCCCTTGGTCATGCCCCCTGTCTCGTGGGCCCTCTGATGCTCCACCGACCTCAACTCTAACTCTATATATTCCGTTTCACGGAGAAAAAAATCAGAGAGAAAGTTTCATCGCGTTTTGCGATACAGAGCCGCCGCCAAGCCCTAATCTCTCTCGGGAGGGCTGATCTGGAGTCCGTTCGGGGCTCCGGAGAGGGGGATTCGTCACGGTCGTCATCATCAACCATCCTCCATCACCAATTTCATGATGCTCACCGCCGTGCGTGAGTAATTCCATCGTAGGCTTGCTGGACGGTGATGGGTTGGATGAGATTTACCATGTAATCAAGTTAGTTTTGTTAGGGTTTGATCCCTAGTATCCACTATGTTCTGAGATTGATGTTGCTATGACTTTTCTTTGCTTAATGCTTGTTACTAGGGCCCGAGTGCCATGATTTTAGATCTGAACCTATTATGTTTTCATGAATATATGTGAGTTCTTGATCCTATACTGCAAGTCTATAGTCACCTATTATGTGTTATGATCCGACAACCCCGAAGTGACAATAATCAGGATACTTCTCGGTGATGACCGTAGTTTGAGGAGTTCATGTATTCACTAAGTGCTAATAATTGGTCCGGTACTCTATTAAAAGGAGTCCTTAATATCCCTTAGTTTCCTCTAGGACCCCGCTGCCACGGGAGGGTAGGACAAAATATGTCATGCAAGTTCTTTTCCATAAGCACGTATGACTATATTCGGAATACATGCCTACATTATGTTGATGAACTAGAGCTAGTTCCGTGTCACCCTATGTTATAACTATTACATGAGGAATCGCATCCGACATGATTATCCATCACTGATCCAATGCCTATGAGCTTTTCACATATTGTGCTTTGCTTATTTACTTTACCATTGCTACTATTACAATTACTACAAAGCTGCTACTGTTCCTTTTGCTACTGTTACCGTTACTATCATACTACTTTGCTACTAAATACTTTGCTGCAGATACTAAGTTATCCAGGTGTGGTTGAATTGATAACTCAACTGCTAATACTTGAGAATATTCTTTGGCTCCCCTTGTGTCGAATCAATAAATTTGGGTTGAATACTCTACCCTCGAAAACTGTTGCGATCCCCTATACTTGTGGGTTATCAAGACTATTTTCTGGCACCGTTGCCAGGGAGCATAGCTCTATTCTTTGAGTCACTTGGGATTTATATCCGCTGATCACTATGAGGAACTTGAAAGACGAAAGAACTAAGATTTTTCCCTCAACTACGAGAGGAGGTAAGGAACTGCCATCTAGCTCTGCACTAGATTCTCCTTCCGTTTTGAGTAAGCTTGCGACACCTAAACCTGCTACTGCTATGAATTCTGATATGCCACATGTTATTGATGATGCCACTTCTTCTATGCATGATACTTATGATGAAACTACTTCTATGCTTGATACTACTGTGCCATTAGGTGAATATCTTGATGAACAACTTCCTAGGGTTAGAGAGAATGAAATTATTGAAGATGAAATTATTGATGATAGTGATGATGAAGGTTCTCCCCCTAAGTATGAATTGCCTGTTGTTCCTGAGGGTTATGTTATGGATGAAGAAACTGCTAGAGATCTTTTTGCTTGCAATGATAGACCTGATCTTAAGAAATTACTAGCTAAACTTAAACAGAAAACTCTGAATGCTAGAATGAGATATGACCCTACTTTTGCTACTTCACCTATCTTTGTTACTGATAAGGATTATGAATTCTCTGTTGATCCTGAAATAATTACTTTAGTTGAATCTGATCCTTTTTATGGCTATGAATCTAAAACTGTTGTGGCACATCTTACCAAGTTGAATGATATAGCCGCCCTGTTTACTAATGATGAGACGTCTTGCTATTATTATATCCTTAAGATATTTCCATTCTCATTAAAGGGTGATGGTAAAACTTGGTTTAATCTCTTGATCCTGGTTGTGTGCGTAGTCCCTAGGATATGATTTATTACTTCTCTGCTAAATATTTCCCTGCTCATAAGAAACAAACTGCCTTGCGGGAAATATATAATTTTGTGCAAATTGAAGAAGAGAGTCTCCCACAAGCTTGGGGGAGGCTTCTCCGATTACTTAATGCTTTGCCTAATCATCCTCTTAAGAAAAATGAAATACTTGATATCTTTTATAATGGACTAACCGATGCTTCCAAGGACCACTTGGATAGTTGTGCTGGTTGTGTTTTCAGGGAAAGAACAATCGACTAAGCTGAATTGTTATTGAATAATATGTTGACTAATCAAAATAATTGGACTATTCCTGAGCCAATTCCTGAGCCAATTGAGCCAACTCCTGAGCCTATTCCTAAACCAACTCGAAAGAAGAGGGGTGTTCTAGTTCTTAGTCCTGAAGATATGCAAGAGGCAAAGAAATCAATGAAAGAAAAAGGTATTAAAGCTGAAGTTGTTAAGAATTTACCTCCTATTGAAGAAATACATGGTCTTAATATACCGCCTGTCGAAGAAACACATTGTCTTGATAACCTGACACTGGTAGTAAAGGTAAATTCTATTTATAGATACAATAAAGTTGAAATCCTGTCTATTAAATTTCCTAGCCCATGTTTAGATGAATTTGATGACTTTATGGCTAAGAAAGTTTTAATGCTTATGTTGGTAGAGAATTAAAGAGTAATGCCTTCATGATAGGACGCTTGAGTGATTATATGGCTAGAGTTAAAGGTGAACTTAAACTCATTAGAAAATATGCTTCTATGGTTACCACTCAAGCTGAACAAGTACTTAAAGCTCAAAGTGATTTGCTCGATGAATTAAATAATAAACATGATTTTGCTGTTAGAGTGGCTACTAGAACTGGTAGAATGACTCAGGAACTTTTGTATCCTGAAGGCCACCCTAAGAGAATTGAGCAAGATTCTCAGAGAAATAATTTAGATGCACCTAATCCTTCTAAAAAGAAGAAAAAGAAAAATGATAGGACTTTGCATGCTTCTAGTGAACCT
Organism: Triticum aestivum; assembly: GCF_018294505.1. Classification (NCBI taxonomy): domain Eukaryota; kingdom Viridiplantae; phylum Streptophyta; class Magnoliopsida; order Poales; family Poaceae; genus Triticum; species Triticum aestivum. The sequence continues at coordinate 165,959,972 of NC_057795.1, forward strand.
GTTGCAGACACACCTGAGAATCCCAATGATATTTCTATTTCTGATGCTGAAACACAATCAGGTGATGAACATGAACCTAGTGATGATGTTAATGATAATGTTCATGTTGATGCTCAACCTAGCAATAATAATGATGTAAAGATTGAACCTGTTGTTGATCTTGATAACCCACAATCAAAGAATCAACGTTGATAAGAGAGATTTTGTTGCTAGGAAGCACGGTAGAGAAAGAGAACCATGGGTTTAGAAACCCATGCCTTTTCTTCCTAAACCATCCAAGACAAAGGATGATGAGGATTTTGAGCGCTTTGCTGAAATGATTAGACCTATCTTCTTACATATGCACTTAATTGATATGCTTAAAGTAAACCCTTATGCTAAATATATGAAGGATATCATTACAAATAAAATAAAGATACCGAAAGCTGAAATTTCCACCATGCTTGCTAATTACACTTTTAAGGGTGGAATACCAAAGAAACTTGGTGATCCAGGAGTACCAACTATACCTTGCTCCATAAAAAGAAACTATGTTAAAACTGCTTTATGTGATCTTGGAGCCGGTGTTAGTGTTATGCCTCTCTCTTTATATCGTAGACTTGAATTGAATAAGTTGACACCTACTGAAATATCTTTGCAAATGGCTGATAAATCAACTGCTATACCTGTCGGTATTTTTGAGGATGTGCCTGTTGTGGTTGTAGATGTCACTATCTTAACGGACTTTGTTATTCTTGATATTCCCGAGGATGATAGTATGTCGATTATCCTTGGTAGACCCTTTTTGAATACTGCAGGGGCTGTTATTGATTGCAATAAGGGCAATGTCACTTTTCATGTTAATGGTAATGAGCATACGGTACACTTTCCGAGGAAACAACCTCAAGTTCATAGTATCAATTCTATTGGAAAAATTCCAACTATCATTATTGGCAGTTTTGAATTTCCTCTTCCTACTGTCAAGAAAAAGTATGCTATTCTTATTGTTGGGGATGTTCATATCCCCGTTGAGGTAACCTAGTGTTATTCGAAATTTCTCCGGTTCCATGTTATTCGGAATGAGTTTGTTAACGAGACTTGATCAACCTTGTTAGTGGATTCCTTTTGATGACCATGAGATGGATGAAACTAGAAGGCACAACCTTCTGTACCCTCTTTTTACTTTCTATTATTAGAATAAATAAAGCAAAAATAGTATTATCTGTCTGTTTTCTGATTTATCTATGCAATAAAAAAATATCCCAAAAATAAAAGTTCTCCAAATGCCCTGCAAATTTAGTATGATTTTTATGGAATATTTGAGGATTTTAGGCACTGAGAACACAGCAAGGGGGGCAAGCACCTGGCCACGAGGGTCCAGGGCGCGCCCCCTGCCTCGTGGGCCAACGGTGGCCCCCCTCCACTTATTCCTGCACCCACACACTCCATCTTCCTCCCAAAAATATCCCCATCCAGCTCAAGCACGAGTTCTAGCTTATTTTGCTGCGATTTTCGATCTCCTTGCTCAAAGCTCCATTTACAAAACTGCTTTGGGAGATTGTTGCTTGGTATGTGACTTCTCCATTGGTCCAATTAGTTTTTGTTCTAGTGCTTTATTCATTGCAATTTTTTGCTGCATAGGTGACCCTGTTCTTGAGCTTGCATGTCAAATTTATGAGGTCCCAAGTAATTCTAATGCATGATATAGGCTCTAGGCACTTGTGGGAGTAGTTGCTATCATTCTTCTTTAGTTTGATTCACTTTTATTTTGAAGTTACTAAAAATTTCAGAAATTTTTAGAAAAAGATGAGGAGATTATTGAGAGTCTCTTCTAGTCAAAGCTCTAAGGATAAACAGGCTAAGGAGAAAGAAAAGGCCAAGTATAATCTTCCTTGTGTAGCGGAAGTACGACCGTGTGAATGGCCTTGCGATATTTGCTCATGATGAGAAGATTCACTACTACTATATTCTCAAACTATTTCCATTCTTGCTAAAAGGTGATGCTAAGTTATGGTAAAAAACTCTTGCTCCTTGTTGTGTGTGTAGTCCCTAGGATATGATTTATTACTTCTTTGAAAAATATTTTCCTGCTCATAAGAAACAAGCTGCCTTACAGGAAATATTTAATTTTGTGCAAATTGAAGAAGAGAGTCTCCCACAAGCTTGGGGAGGCTTCTTCAATTGCTTAATGCTTTGCCTAATCATCCTCTTAAGAAAAATGGAATACTTGATATCTTCTATAATGGACTAACCGATGCTTCTAGGGACTTCCTAGATGTTGTGTTGGTTGTGTTTTGAGGGAACGAACTATTGTAAGTGCATCTAGTGCCCCTTAGTGATTTTGGTGTATTGAAGACTTATAGGTTAAGGGACTAATGCGTTTGTGAGTATACACAGGTCTATAAGTCTATGAGGAGTTTGATATTTACAGAGAAAGTCGGCCCCTAAAAATGAAGTTCTTCAACTGAAGACTTTGGATTTCTGAAGACTTTCTGAAGACTTTGAAAGTGAAGAAATTGGTGTGACCTTGAAGACTTGGCAATCATTCGAGGAACATGAAGCGTGAAGACTTTTGTTTTTCGTAGTTTCATTTTCTCTTTCTTGAGTCATAGGAAACACCGTACTGTTAAAGGGGGTCGAGGAAATACTAAGGAAAAATTTCCATGTGATGCTCAACTCAAAATCCTACACCTACCAATCCCTTCGAGTGAAGCCATTGGAAATCTCATACAGTTCGGTCAAATTTCTTCAGTAACAGAGACGAAGTTCTTCTGGTTGCTGAGGAATTTGTTCTGACTGAGGAGTTAGGAATTCGCCAGTGCGGATTGCCTATACAGTGAGGAACATGATAGCCCTGAGGAATTTGAGAGTCAAAATTCCGACCGTTGCTGTGCTATGCGCCAACTGTCCCAAAATATCTACCCACCTAGCGGTCATATCATTGAAGGGCATTTATGTCTTATCATGACGGGCTGCTCCCTAGGCTATAAATAGCCGCCGCTACAACCACTAGCTGGTTGGCTGCTCCGAGAGAAACTGACACTTGTCATTTGAGAGCATCCCACCCTCTGAGGACTTTGAGAGAAAATCATCAAGTGAGGAAAACCCAAACCCAACACACCTACAACCCAAAGTGATTGAGCATCACTGAAGAGATTGATCCTGCGTGGATATGACGCTTGTTACCTTTGAAGATTGTGCTTCTTCCAGACGGTTAGGCATCATGGTCTAGAGCATCCAATAGGAATTGTGGATCGCCGAGTGACCTAGTCTGTGAAGGTTTGGAAGTCACCTGAAGACTTACCACGAGTGATTGGGCGAGGTCTGTGTGACCTTAGCTCAAGGAGAATACGGTGAGGACTGTGTGTCCTCGAGTTTAAATACTCAGCTGCTCCAACCAGACGTACAACCGAGACATCAGTTGGAACTGGTCTACCAAATCATTATCTTCACGGAGCTTACTGGTTCTATTTCCTCAACTCTTTCATTTCCTCATTTTTGTTGTGGTGTGCTTGTTCATATCTGTTTGAAGACTTTGACCGAAGACTTTCTCAATTTCCTCAGTTTAATTTCTTTAGTCTGTTGGTCTTCATCCTATGTTATCCTGTGTTTCCGTTTTATGTACTCTATGCTTGTCTTCATTTCATCATGGTGACTATGCTTGTGTTATGTTATGTTTACTTTTGAGTACTTATTTCGCTGCAAGTAGTTCTTCGCTAAGGAATTTCCTCACCAGCAAATTCCTCAATGGAGAATTCATAAAAATTGCCTATTCACCCCCCTCTAGTCGATATAACGCACTTTCAATTGGTATCAGAGCAAGGTACTCCCTTGTTCTGTGTGATTTTGGTTTAATCGCATGGAGTTTTAGTTATGTCGACTGCAAGAATGAGGAATGTTTCCTGCCCCATCTTTGACGGTCATGAGTATCCTCGGTGGAAGGCCATGATGAAGAAGCGACTCATGGCTATGGACAGTGAACTGTGGACCGTCACTGAGATTGGTCTTACCGATCTATGCAAGATGGCGAAGGCTGATGACATTCGCAAGTACACTCTACTCAACCTCACAGTGAAGGATGTCATCTGCTCCTGTTTGTCCTGAAATCAGTTCAAGAACATCATGCATCTCAATCACGCGAAGCTAATCTGGGACCGGCTCTCTGAGGTCTACGAAGGTCATCATACTCGTCATGATCCTTGGTTTGAGGATTACAAGGATTCTCTCAAGGAGATGACTTTCGCACCCGAATCGTCATCCTCTTCACCGTGCCTTATGGCAGAGGGTGCCAAGGTAACTGAATGCTACCTTTCCGAATCTAGTGATGATGAATCAGGTGATGAATTTGGCCCCAGCTATGTCAAACTTGCTTCCCTTGCCACTAAACAACAAAGAGCTTTGGAAAAAGTTCAATACATGCTAAATAAGAGCGATGATATGTTGGGTGAAGAAATGGATCAGTCAAAAGCTTTGGCTGAGAGTCCTTAGAGACTTCAGTCCAAGTTTGACAACCTTCAAGATCATCATAACACTCTCTTATCTGATCACGAGAAGCTTTCTTATGAATTTCTTCAAAGAAAGCAAGATCTTGAGAAGCTAAGAGTGGATTATGAAGATCTTCAGAAGGAGCGCGATTCATTACTTGCTCAACAAATCAGCGCTACCCAGGAAGAATTTGTTCCTCCATGTTTGAAGTGCATTGAACGTGAAACTGCTAATTCTTCACCTGAATGTTCAAATGCTTCTAATGCTACAAATTCTTCACCTGTCTCTGCTGTCACTAATTCCTCATCTAAGGACATTGTTAGTATAACTAATGATGCAGGGCTAAAGGAATTGTACATGACAGGCATGTACAAAAGCCTCAAAGGGCATCAGACTCTTTGTGACGTTCTTAAAAAGCAGATCCTCAATAGAAACCCTAGGAAAGAGGGTATTGCCTTTGAGAGGAAACTCAATGCTGACGGAACATATTGGAGGCCTGAGCAGTACCCCAAAACCTCATGGGTTGCTGCAAAGGGACCTCCAGTTGATCCATCTAATTTATCTGGCTTTACATGTGAATCTCCTCATTCTTCTGATGAGTCATTTGACTCCAACTATAAACTGTTCAAAAATCAGGATGGTGAAGTATTTGCTACATATGTTGGCACTAACTGCAGGAACGGTTCCCCTATGAAGAAAGTCCGGGTTCCCAAAAGTTGCCCTGAAAGTCTTCAGGTGAATGTTCTCATGACACCACCTGTGAAGAATAGGAACTCCAGATTAAATTCTTCATATGGACCAAATTCTTCATATGGATCCAAGTCCTCATACAGACAAAATTCATCACATGGATCAAATTCCTCAAAAGGATCAAAGTCCTCATATGATAATCATCGTGCTAACCCCTCTGTTTCACAGGGTAGAGCTAAGGGCTATGAATATGAGCATTATTCTTCTAACATTATGTTCATAAGTCCTCGAAGAATTTCTCTGCTTATTCATATGCTTATCCTAACCCCTCTTATGTGAAATGAAGTGGACTGACTTCTATGCCACCTTTCTCATATGGTGCTCGCAGAGTGATGAATTCTTTGCCACCCCTTCAGATGTGGGTGGTGAAGAAAAAAAACTAATCTCTTATGCAGGGTCAGGTCTCCAGACATGCTTAAAACGTCTGAAGAATTTGCTGGAGACCTGAACATTGTCTGAAAGGACGCAGGCTAATCATGATGAAATGAACTTTCATTTCACACGTCCTCATACTGTTTATCTGTTCTATTGTTTTATGAAATTGATCTGATGATATTGATGCCATATTCTTCACTAATGAAGTATATGAGTTCGTAAGTTGCACTAATTCATCTGCAGGATGATCAACCCAAAGCCAATGAGTGGGTCCTCGATGGTGGATGTACGAATCACATGACTAGTGACAAGAATCTATTGATGGATGCGCCTTTATCACCATCACATCTGAAGCATATCATCTTCGCTGACAAAGGCAAAAGTCAGGTATTGGGTCTAGGTAAGGTCGCGATCTCAAAGGATCGACACATGGACAAAGTCATGCTTGTCGAGTCCTTAGTATACAACCTCATGTCTGTCTCAATGCTTTGTGATGTCGATATGGTTGTTGTCTTTGGCAAATATCGTTGTGTTGTGATCATGGAAGCTGACAATTCCAAAGTCTTCGAAGGCTTTAGGAGAGGAGACTTGTACATTGTTGATTTATCTACAGGACCACAACCGGCCGTATGCCTACTTGCAAAAGCTTCAGAAGGCTGGCTATGGCATCGATGACTTGGTCATGCTGGCATGAGGAATTTGCACACGCTTGCGAAGAAGAAGCATGTCATTGGCATTGAGAATGTCAAATTCCTCAAGGATCACTTATGCGGAGCCTGTGAAGCTGGAAAGATGACAAAGGCCAAGCATCCAGCAAAGATTATCATGATCACCACTCAACCATTTGAATTGCTTCACATGGATCTCTTTGGTCCTAATCATTATTCTGCTGTTACAAATGATGCATCTCTATATGGCTTTGTTATTGTTGATGATTATTCTTGTTACACATGGGTGCACATTGTCACTTACAGACATGAGGTGCAGGAAGTCTTCAAACGATTTTCCTCGAGGGCTTCAACCAACTTTGGTATGAAGATCAAGCACATCAGAAGTGACAATGGGACTGAGTTCAAGAATTCTGGTCTTGATGACTATCTTGATGAACTTGGTATTACTCATGAGTTACCTGCTCCTTATACTCCTCAGCAGAATGGCGTCGTGGAGTGCAAGAACAGAACTCTTGTTGAGATGGCTCGCACTATGCTTGATGAATACAAGACGCCTCATCGTTTCTGGATTGAGGCAATTGATACTGCATGCCACATCATCAATAGAGTATATCTTCACAAATTCTTCAAGAAGACTGCTTATGAACTCCTCACCGACAAGAAACCTAATGTGAGTTACTTAAAAGTCTTCGGTGCTAAATGTTGGATTAGAGATCCTCATCACAATTCTAAATTTGCACAGAAAGAACATGAGGGTTTTACGCTTGGTTACGGAAAGGACTGGCACACCTACAAAGTCTTCAACAACGTTCTTCACAAGGTTGTTGAAACTGTAGATGTGCAATTCAATGAAACTAATGGCTCGCAAAGAGAGCACCTACCTTCTGTGTTAGATGAACCAGCATCCGAGGAATCTATCAAGTTCAAGGCTACTGAGGATGTCATTCCTACTGAAGAATCTGCTGAAAAATTCATTCCAGAACGTGAAGAACGTCGAGCTGACGCACCTGAAGCAAATGGTGCTGAGGAAAATGCTCCTGAAGAAAATGCGGATCAAATTCCTCAAAGACAACCCGCTCATCCTTGCATTGCAAACGAAGTGCAAATTGAGAAGATCATCGATGACATTGAAGCACCAGGTCCTCTCACACGCTCAAAAGCTTCACATTTGTCTAACTTTTGTGAGCACTTTGCTTTTGTCTCTATCACAGAGCCCACTAAGGTAGATGAAGCATTTCTGGAGCCTGAGTGGATTCAAGCTATGCAAGAAGAATTACATCAGTTCGAGCTCAACAACATCTGGGAACTGGTCAAACGTCTAGATCCTCGCAAGCACAACATTATTGGCACAAAGTGGATCTACCGCAACAAGCAAGATGAAAATGGCCTTGTGGTGTGGAATAAGGCATGGCTTGTAGCTCAAGGCTACACACAGGTTGAAGGAATTGACTTCGATGAAACTTTTGCACCTGTTGCTAGACTTGAGGCTATTCGCATATTACTTGCTTATGCTAACCATCATGATATTATCTTACAACAAATGGATGTGAAAAGTGCATTCCTCAATGGTAAGCTTGAGGAAGAAGTATATGTTGCTCAACCCCCAGGTTTTGAAGATCCAAAGCATCCTGACAAAGTCTTCAGACTCAATAAGGCCCTGTATGGCCTCAAGCAGGCCCCTCGGGCGTGGTATGATACTTTGAAGGAATTCCTCATGAAGAAAGGCTTCAAACCCGGTTCACTCGACCCAACTCTTTTCACTAAACCTTATGATGGTGAATTGTTTCTGTACCAAATTTATGTTGATGATATCATTTTTGGCTGTACTGACCAACGATACAGTGATGAATTTGCCTATATGATGAGTGAAGAATATCAAATGTCTATGATGGGAGAATTGAAATTCTTTTTAGGTCTTCAAATTCGTCAACAGCGCAATGGCATATTCACATCTTAGGAGAAATACCTCAAGGACGTATTGAGGAAATTCGACATGCAAGATTGCAAAGGGGTCAAAATTCCAATGCCCACAAATGGCCATCTATGCACTAATGAAAATGGTAAATACTTTGATAAAAAGGTATACCGCTCCATGATTGGCTCTTTATTGTACCTATGTGCATCTAGGCCGAATATTATGCTTAGTGTTTGCATGTGTGCCTGATTTCAAGCTACACCGAAGGAATCACACCATAAGGTTGTGAAGCATATTCTTCGATATCTAGCTCACACACCAACACTTGGATTATGGTATCCCAAGGTGTCGGTGTCAAAACCGACGGATCTCGGGTAGGGGGTCCCGAACTGTGCGTCTAGGCGGATGGTAACAAGAGACAAGGGACATGATGTTTTTACCCAGGTTCGGGCCCTCTCGATGGAGGTAAAACCCTACTCCTGCTTGATTAATATTGATGATATGGGTAGTACAAGAGTAGATCTACCACGAGATCGGAGTGGCTAAACCCTAGAAGCTAGCCTATGGTATGATTGTTTTTCGTCCTACGGACTAAAACTCTCCGGTTTATATAGACAGCGGAGAGGGCTAGGGTTACACAGAGTCGGTTACAATGGGAGGAGATCTTCATATCGTATTGCCAAGCTTGCCTTCCACGCCAAGGAAAGTCCCATCCGAACACGGGACAGAGTCTTCAATCTTGTATCTTCATAGTCCAGGAGTCCGGCCAAAGGTCTTAGTCCGGCCATCCGGACACCCCCTAATCCAGGACTCCCTCAGTAGCCCCCGAACCAGGCTTCAATGACGACGAGTCCGGCATGCAAGTTGTCTTCGGCATTGCAAGGCGGGTTCTCCTGCAAATTCTCTATATCCGTTGAATAGTGTCCGGCTTCTAGTGTGTGCTGTCCTCCTCGGCTTCTATGCCCCATAATGACCATCTTCCACGCGTCAAACGAATGCGAAAAGCCAGGGGGTTTTCTTTTCACTTACCCCCCCGGTTGAGGTAATGAGCCGCCCATAAAAGAGACGGGGATTTAGATCCAATTCGCACCATCTTCCCTCCGCGAGTCTTCATCAGAGCGCCTTTGACAGAGATCCATTCCATCATGGCCAGTCGGTGCCGCTCCTCCTCTCTCCCCTCCAGCCCTCGGCCCGGAGATTGGGGGTGGTGTTCCGTCCCGCATAGCAAGTTAGTAGTGCTTCAGTCCAAGGGGCTTCTCCCCCCAGCATATATGGTCCCAGTTCGAGCCGGGATTGCTTCCTATAGCGGCGGAGAGCAGGCGGAGGGCATTCCCAATCCCTCTCAAGGAGAGCGGGTATGCTTAGTCCCTTATTTGATGACAGGACTAGGATTTCCAATTCATCCATTTCTCCGAGGGTTGCTGGAGTTCTACGGCCTCCAGCTACATAACCTCACGCCTGCCTCCATTTTGCACATCGCGGGCTTCGTGGCCCTCTGCGAGCTGTTCTTGGGTGTTGAGGCCCATTTCGCGTTGTGGAAGAGGTTGTTTTGCCTTGTGCCCCGTTCTCAGGAGGGGTCTATTTATCAGGTGGGCGGAGCCGAACTATGGCGCATCGCCGGGACCGGATATCTATCCGGCACCCCAAAGAGGGCGTCCGAAGACTGGCCCTCAGAGTGGTTTTATATAGATGACGTCCCCCTGCCGGACCCTGTACGGATCGGCCTCCCCGAGTTCAATAATGCCCCATTGAAGAAGCGCCTGAGTTGGCGCCCACGGAACCCTCAGAGGGAAGCTGACAGGGACGTCCTGTACCTAATGAGCCGGATAAGGTTGTTGGCTCATTCCTGGCCATATGCATTACGCGAGGGGTGCAACCGCTTCAATACAGAGGCCACCCCATGTGGGATTTCAACGGGGAGGATGACGCTACCTGGTGCGGTCGCAAGGGGCCAGACTCGGCCGCCACTTTAACGAGAATCTCATCCGCTTTGTACAAGGGGGAAGAGGAAGAATTCCTCCGTATCAACCCGGAACGCGGACTCTCCATGTACAATCCTCCTAGTTGGGTGAGCGGACACTTTCACTTGCCTATCCATTTTTTAAATTCCCGTAGTTGAGTACTTAGACTAGTAATGTTTAAACGCAGGAGCTGCGCCAGGCTCTGAAGGAAATAAACAGCCCTGCCCCACAACCCGAGGACCTGGAACGGTCCCTCGATCTGGACTCCCAAGAAGATCCGGATTTATGCGTGGAGTTGATTGATGGAGTATTTCATCAATTGAGCAAGGATAACTCCTTAGTGGCAATCACGGCCGACTATCCCGGACTACTTCCAGCCTCCAAGGTAACTAAGACCGAAGTCCCAGTATTCTCATGCTTTATCTTGCATGCCGTGTACTAACAGCGTTTCGCAGGGTAAATCCTTGAGACGGAAGGCCGAGCCCACGGTGGGCAGCCAACAAGGGCCGCTGAAGCCAGGCGGGCCAAAAAGAAGTGTGGACCAGATCGAGATTCCGGCGCAACGGTATGGCGTGCGAATTTAAAGCCTAGGATTTATGCCCTTGAGTCTTACTAATGCTCATGATTTTCTTAGAAAGAAGAGAGCCCGCCGGACTATGTCCGCCAACCAAGGTTCGAGGCCGGGTCCGAAAGCGGAGGCGGACACGGGACGCGCCTCAGGCGCTCCTCCGACAAAGGGCGCTGACGGGCTATCTGCCACCAATTCAGAGGTGGAGAGTGCCCTGAACCACAGGCGTCGCCGGACTGTTCTTCGTGACACGTGTTTTCCCCCGGAGGCGTTGGACGCCTTTAATACAGGAGATGCGTATCTCCGTGCTGCTCAAAATGGTCTAGCTAGAGCCAGGGAGCAGTATGTGAAAGACATACAGGTGAGGAGAATTGAAGGTTATATATGTCAGTAGCCCCCGAGACTTGAAATAGTGAAGATAACTGTTTGAAGGATCATGTGCTATGAAGTGTCTTACAAAGAAGAATACGCAATTGTCCCAGGAGCTCGAAGAGTGCAAGGCCCAGCTCGAGGCCGCATTGGCCACTTCAGAAAATGTCAAGGGGACGCCCGCAAGTAATATATGCTTCAAAAGGTACTTCCGTTTTGAAATGCGGCAGGCGTGCAACCCTGACGATAATAATGCAGATGAGGCCGGAGTGAATCCGGACAAGCAACAACTCCTACGCCAACTAAAGGCTGGCGAGAGCGTGCTGACGAGGGTGAGGCAAGAGAAGAACAAGCTTCAAGACGCCAGTACCCAGCTAGGCGAGGAACTGAAAGATGTTCGTATTCAGCTGTCTTCTGCTGTGAAGGAGAATCGACGACTTCGACGCGGCATTTTTAGTAAGTGCATGAACGAATCTTCAAAAAAAGAATTCGGCGAGGAAGTCGATTGACAGAGCTATGTCTGTAGGTCTGCTGACGGGTCGTCCTGCGGAGGAAATGCCCGGTTCAATGGGAGACCTTCTTCCCGAGCTGTTGCAACTACACGAACGAGTTCGGCAGGCAATGCAAAGCGTCATTCAGGCTATGTGGCCATCCCACTCCGTGCCCGAAGGCCTTGAGGAGCTTACAAAGAAGCTGGAGGGAGTGCGGCAGCGCTTCCGGTTGTGGAAGATATCGGCTTGCCGTCAAGGTGCCAGGGAGGCCTGGGCCATGGTGAAGACTCGGTACACGAAGGCTGACCCAAACCACATGGCCGAGGTCGGCCCTATAGGTCCGGACAGAAAGGAGATCCCGGTCAGCTTAGCATATGGCCAGGTGGAGCTGGTTGCAAAGTATTCCCAACAGGACTGTAAATTAGACCGCCTGTTGGATGGTATTGAAGAGGAATATGCCGAGTCGGATTGACTCTGTAATTTAAAATGACATAAAAAAAATGCCTTCTAGCCGGATTGTAGATCGTTTGTCATTGCGGACCTTTTCGCTTCGACCTCTGGACCCTATAGTCCGGAGTGTGTCCGAATACCCTCTCGGTTATGTAAGAACCGGGGCATGCATGGAAACAAGGCATAGGGGTCATAAGTGCTTTAGCAGACAAGTGCCCAACTAGTTATGTTATATTACATGGTTAGTAAGAAACATCTTCCAGGGAGAATAGTTCCATTAGGGGTTCCTTTCCCTAGGAGGCATGCCCTAAAGTGCATGTCCGAACTGCCAAAAAGAGCAGAAAAGCATCTGGGGGCAAATGAATAAATACGAAAGATCATCTTTTAGTTCACCGACCGAATATTCCCTTAAGAACGCTAGCTTTCGGCTTCACCCAGTCTGAGGTACACGTCCGGCTGACCCGGCAGTAACAATCGCAGAGGTGCTCCCTTTACCACCTAGCCGAACGAACGGGAATGTAGGGGTAAGCACAGGAGCCAGGCAACCCAGCTTGGCCAAAACTTAAGTCATATCGATGCATATAATGGTGTATAAAAGGTTCATGCGGAAGCGTCACACATGTTTTGGGCATGATGCCCATTTTATATAAACTTCTTGGTAAAGAAGCCCCCAGGTATTATGAGTGCGGGTAGCGCGTCGGGTATGTGTGAACAATGCACAGGCAAGCCCCTAAGGGCTTGGGAGAAGAAAAAAAAAGGGGTAGGAAGAAGGAATAAAATCCCGGGCTGCCACTAAAAAATAAATAAAACAAAGGGACAGAGGAAGGAAACGAACACGGAGTCCTGCGCTAGGCGTAGAATCTTCGTAGGCGTGCTGCGTTCCATGGGTTTGACTCGAGTCGGTTATCCGATGCGTTTCGCAGACGGTATGCTCCGCCGGTCAGTACTTGGTCGATTATGAAGGGGCCCTCCCATTTGGGCTTTAATTTATCCTTTTTCTTGTCCGGCAGGCGTAGAACTAGTTCGCCAACGTTATAGGTTTTGGCCCGTACTTCTCTGCTTTGGTATCTTCGAGCCTGTTGTTGATAGAATGCGGAACGAGCTTTTGCCACGTCGCGCTCCTCTTCCAATGCGTCCAAGCTGTCCTGCCGATCGAGCTCGGCTTCTCTTGCTTCGTACATGTGCACTCGAGGTGAGTCATGGATTATGTCGCATGGCAGTACTGCCTCTGCGCCGTATACCATAAAAATGGTGTGAATCCGGTAGTGCGATTCGGCATGGTCCGCAGCCCCCAGAGTACGGAGTCAAGCTCCTCTACCCAGTGCGTGTTAGATTCCTTCAGGGATCGCACTAGTCTGGGTTTGATGCCGCTCATAATGAGATCGTTGGCCCGTTTGACTTGACCGTTAGTTTGAGGGTGATAGACTGAAGCATAGTCGAGCTTGATGCCCATGTTTTTGCACCAAAGTTTGACTTCATCGGCCATGAAGTTTGTGTCGTTGTCGGTTATGATGCTGTGGGGGACGCCGTAACGGTGTACGACCCCGGATATGAAGTCTATCACTGGTCCGGATTCGGCCGTCTTTACAGGCTTGGCTTCTATCCATTTGGTGAATTTGTCCACCATGACCAGTAGATATTTTTGCTTGTGGGTTCCTCCTTTAAGGGGTCCGACCATGTCAAGCCCCCAGACCGCGAAAGGCCAGGTAATGGGTATAGTTTGTAGGGCGGTAGGCGGCATGTGGCTTTGGTTGGTGAATAACTGGCAACCAACACATCGTTGCACTAAGTCCTAAGCATCTGCCCGGGCCGTTGGCCAATAAAATCCGGTACGGAAGGCCTTGCTTACAAGGGCCCGGGCTGCGGCGTGGTGCCCGCCGAGTCCGGCATGAATTTCCGCCAAAAGGTCTCGCCCTTCCTCTTCGGAGATACACCTTTGAAGGACTCCGGTTGTGCTTTTCTTGTAAAGCTCTCCCTCGTGGACTTTGTAGGCTTTAGATCGCCGCACTATGCAGCGGGCCTCGTTTTGGTCTTCGGGAAGTTCCTGCCTAGTTAGGTAGGCTAGGAATGATTCTGTCCCAGGGGCAATAACTGCCATTATTTCGTGGGCTGACGGCATTGTTTCGTTGGCGGAGCCCCCAACTGTGTCAGAATGTTCGGTGAGGGGCGGTGTAGTTGTGTCCGGGCTATTGTTTCCGGATTCTCCTTCCCATGATACGGATGGCTTGAACAGCCTTTCTAGGAAGATGTTGGGAGGGACGGCCTCGCGCTTGGCGCTAATGCGTGCCAACACGTCTGCTGCTTGGTTATTTTCCCGGGCTATGTGATGAAATTCAAGCCCCTCAAACCGAGCTGACATCTTTAAGATGGCGTTACGGTAAGCTGCCATTTTTGGATCCTTGGCGTCGAAGTCTCCATTTATTTGGGATATTGCGAGCTTTGAATCCCCGCGGACCTCTAGGCGCTGAATGCCCATGGAGACTGCCATCCAGAGGCCATGTAAAAGGGCCTCGTATTCGGCTGCGTTGTTGGAATCCGTGTACATTATCTGAAGTACGTATTGGACTGTGTCTCCGGTTGGGGACGTCAGAACGACGCCAGCCCCCAGGCCAGCCAACATTTTGGAGCCGTCGAAGTGCATGATCCAGTTGGATTATGCGCCGTACTCTTTAGGGAGTTCGGCTTCAGTCCATTCGACGATGAAGTCGGCCAAAACCTGTGACTTAATAGCTCGCCTTGGCTTGTAGGTTATGTCGAATGGGAGGAGCTCGATGGCCCATTTGGCAATCCGGCCCGTTGCGTCGCGGTTGTTTATAATATCATTAAGGGGTACTTCGGATGCCACTGTTATGGAGCACTCTTGAAAGTAGTGTCGCAGCTTCTGGGATGCCATGAACACCGCGTACGCTATCTTTTGATAATGCGGGTACCGTGACTTGCATGGAGTTAGTACAGTGGACACGTAGTACACTGGTTTTTGGAGGGGGAACTTGTGTCCGTCCGCTTCTCGTTCAATGACGAGCACCGCGCTTACAACTTGATGGGTTGCCGTGATGTATAATAGCATTGGTTCGCCCGTGTTGGGCGCGGCCAGGATCGGATTTGTTGCCAGTATGGCTTTTATTTCTTCGAGTCTGGCCGTGGCGGCATCCGTCCACTCGAAGTGGTCGGTGCGCCGCAGGAGGCGATAGAGGGGTGTCGGTGTCAAAACCGGCGGATCTCGGGTAGGGGGTCCAAAGCAGTGCGTCTTAGGATCAATGGTAACAGGAGGCAAGGGACACGATGTTTTACCCAGGTTCGGGCCCTCTCGATGGAGGTAAAACCCTACGTCCTGCTTGATTAATATTGATGATATGGGTAGTACAAGAGTAGATCTACCACGAGATCGTAGAGGCTAAACCCTAAAATCTAGCCTATGGTATGATTGTTGTATATATCTATCGACTAGCCTGGCCCTGGTTTATATAATGCACCAGAGGCCTAGGATAACAAGAGTCCTAGCCGAATACGCCGGTGGGGGAGGAGTCCTTGTCTTGATCGCCAAGTCTTGTTGATTCTTCCTTGTATGCGGCAGCTGTCCGGACTGGCCCATGAGTATACGGCCATGGGGGTCCTCGGCCCAATCCAACTGATCGGGAGACGACGCATTGAGTACCCCCTAGTCCAGGACACCGTCAGTAGCCCCCTGAACCAGTCTTCAAGTTAGGGACGCTCCTCGATTCTTCTGAACTGTTCTTCATCTTCGGTTGCCGGTCTTGAAAACTGGTTCAACAAATCTTCTCATCTTCTATCTTGAGGATCGCCGAAATGCATTCGACGAGTTTACGCGTTGGGCATCCGAGGATCCCCTTTAAGTTTACGGCCTTTATCAATGCCTTGTTATTTTTATGACATGCCTCGGGTTTGAAGTTGTTCCCGGGTGGCAAGGTCCTCTTGCGTCCGAGCTCCAACGCCGGACTGCATTCGAGGTATCTTTTGCAGCCGAGCAGCAATGCCGGACTGCTTCCCAGCTCTAACACCAGACTATGTATCCGAGCTCCAACGCCGGACTGTATCCGAGCTCCAACGCCGGACTATGTATCCGAGCTCCAACGCTGGACTTTATCCGAGGTGTCATAAATCACCTTGGTTCAAAGAAGTTTGAAGGAGTTTAACCGAGCTTAATGCCGGAAATGCCCTCTAAGGAGCCAGCCACTTGCATCCGAGCTATATGTCGAACTGCTTCCGAGGTGGTTAAGCACCTTGGTTGTGGGCTGATTTTTGGTCAATGTTTTTTATTGATGTAATTTATTCTCTGACGAGATATATAGCCAGTAGCCCTCAAGGTATGTATCGGTCTAAAACCCGAGATGCACCTGAAGGATGACATAAGACCGCTGATCCCCGTAGCCGCTGAGACTCAGGTTGATTTGCAAAATCGATCTGAGGATCAAGTCCTAGCTCGGCGGAATACTTCGGGACACAAAAAGCGGCGTGCTCAGTCCTCGAGACTCAGGTTGGGTGCGGCCGACCAACCTGAGGATCAAAATCTCCTCGGAAACTGTATTGCACTTATGATTTTCTGCATATAACAAGCAATGCAGTAGCCCCCGAGACACTGGTCGGGTGGCAACACCAGATCAGGGGATCAATGTGCCCCTTTAATATTTGTAAATAATAAGCCCAAAGCCCAGTAGCCCCCGAGCCTTAATGCGGGCACGGGTGGCCGAATTAAGGATCAATATCCATAGTAAAATCACAAATTATGTGTAATGACTCAATGTATCCAAGTACTTTATGTCATTAATGCTCGGATCTGCATTGTACAAAACTTTGTTGACCGACCATGGGCTTTAACCTCCTCGGCCGGTAGCCGAGGAGTGTTTGTCCTACTTTATAAAGCCTTTATGAGGGCAAAGATTTACGACAAACAAGGCAATCTGGTCATACGGCTTTCTAAACAAAGGTACGCAGAGAGATATGTTATATTGCTGTTTAACAGAAGAAATGTCTTCCAAAGAAAATAGTCCCGCTATCGGTTCCTTTCTTTGGGTTGTCATGCTAAGCATGATCATGAAACCTCAGCTCCAATGTAAGAGCAAAAGATCGAGGATTTAGTTTGGGAGGCCAGTTACTAGCCCCCGCCGTGTTCGGCGATAGACGAGGTCAAGACGGAAACACTTCGGCCAATGTTATGAATGGCCCGTCATTTAATATAGTCATCGGATCGCTGACCAGTTTACATCTATTGTGACAGTCAGTTTTCGGCTTTCTCCACTGAGGTGCTTGACCATGCAAGCTGGAAGCACAATCGCAGTGGTTCTCCCTTTGCACACCTAGCCGAACAAAGAGGAATGTAGGAGGCAAGCGCGGGAGCCGGGCAACCCAACTATTGACCGAAGACACAATTCGAAACTGATGCATATATAGCAATATCCGAGAATGTTTTTGCCGAATCTCTAAAGGAGTCAGGCGTTGCACTGCGAGACTTGTGCTGAAAACACACAAATAGTTTAAAAGTGCCAAAATCTTGGAAAACCAAAAAACGTCAGTAAAAACATGACGTCCGAACAAGATCAAGTGTTCGGTGCCAATCCGAAAATTGGACCATAGAAAAAAAAGTGCTTCTGCCGTGCTTTAACATGACACATCCTATCTCAAGACGTCAAGTGGGTCAGCCTACGGATTAGGCAAGTTTAGAAAACTAAACTCTAGCGATTTCGAGAGAGAAATTAGGCTCCTCGGCTAGTGACTGGACACTCGTGTCGAGAAAAGGAGTGATAAATAATAAAAACTTTGCAAGGACTAAGAAGAAAAACACTTAGTATGAAACGGCTCAAATAACATAAGAGCCCCCAAGTGACTTGAGTAAAAGTTGACTATATAATGTAAGGTGACATGTAGAATGCCTTCTAGCCGGATTTTAGATCGTTTGTCATAGCGGACCTTTTCCCTTCGACCTCAGGACCCAATAGTCCGGAGTGTGTCCGAATACCTTCGTGGTTATATAAGAACCATGGTATGCATGGAGACAAGGCGTAGGGGTCATTAGTGCTGTATCAGACAAGTGCCCAACTAGTTATGTTATATTACATGGGTAGTAAGAAACATCTTCCAGGGAGAATAGTTCCGTTAAGGTTCCTTTCGCTGGGATGCATGCCCTAAAGTGCATGTCAAAGCTGCTATGAAAGCAGAAAATCATCTGGGGGCAGATGGGTAAATAATTAAAAATCATCTTTTAGTTCACCGACCGAATATTCCCTTAAGAACGCTAGCTTTTCGGCTTCACCCAGTCTGAGGTACACATCTGGCTGACCCGGCAGTAACAATCACAGAGGTGCTCCCTTTACCACCTAGCCGAACAATCGGGAACGTAGGGGTAAGCACAGGAGCCAGGCAACCCAGCTTGGCCAAAACATAATTTATATCGATGCATATAATGGTGAATAAAAGGTACATGCGGAAGTGTGACACATGTGTTGGGCATAAAGCCCGTATTAATAAGATTCTGTTAAAGAAGCCCCCAGGTATAATGAGCACGGGTAGCGCGTCAAGTATGTGCAAACAAAGTTTGGACAAGGAAAAATTTTACAAGCAACTTTTTTCCAAAAAAAGTATAATGCTTGGTCGAACCGAACACAAGTTAGAAATTTAAAACTTTGAGCATGAAGAGAACTTAGCTGGTTAATGTGTTCGGTATTGATGACGCGGTCCGAGCTTGATGCGGGACAAGGTTCCATCCCAGAGCTGGTCCCGAGGTGGCGGAGCAAAGAGCTCGGCACTCCGAAGTGGTGACATAGCACGGTCAATGCAGGATGACAGGGTGATGCGGAAGTTCCCGACATGGGGTAATGAAGTGTTGACGAAGCCCCCCGTCCAGCCGAGGTGGCGCCAAAGGATATAGTCCGGCTGGATCATTTTCCTGAGCACAAAAAATAGTGCAGACCGGGGATAATAGTAATAATAGGAATTAAAAAAATGTTGCATAATAAATAATTTATGCAAAGTGAGTAGTAAAAGAAATATGGCCTGGCGCCGAAGTCGATGTCGATGCAGGTCGTCGGCGTAATGCAATAAAGGCGTGGCAAAGCCTGGATTCACAGGTCGGTCCGAGTTCCGGATGCGGCGTTCGCCGAACTGTGTATGGAAACTGACCGAACCATCATGCGACCGTTGATAATGCGGCCACCATTTGATAGAACTGTGTACATATGCTGGACTAACCAGAGTAATAATTCCTTGGGAAAAATTTAACCCAAACAAGCAAAAAGAAATACTAGGATTAATAGCACCTGGTTTATTTGTTGTAGCAATCCGAAGGAAGGTGATTCCCAAAATTGGGACTCGATCCGCGCACCCATGCCTGGTCGGCTAGTGATGCCGAAGTGTCCGGAGTAGGTTGGCGTGATGGACGCCAGCTAGAAGAAGCAATGGGCGGCCCTGCCGATGCAGGTCGTGACGTGGTCGATGCCGGCTTGATGAAGCGACCGTGCGGCGATGCCGGTATGCCCGCTCCGTGTAATCCGTGGGGCGGCGATGTTGGTGATGATTTATCATTCGCGATGCCGGACTCTTGTTCGGCTTGCCAAGATGATGATCCGAAGAAGTTGAGCTTGGCTCAACAAAGTGACGACGTGTCTAGCGCAGGTCGGCAGCCGTGGAGCAATATTGCCGGACTGGTTTGACACCAGCATGATGTTGAAGATCATGTTCAAAAGATCTTACAGTTAGTGAGATGTGTTCGGGAACAAAACACAATACCCCATACAAAACTTCCTTCAAAAAGGATGTCCGAAATCCCGTTCATAAAAAAGACGAACTCGGGTCAGATTTGTTTTCGCGCAGAAAACAGATCCAAAAAGTGATGCACTAATCGGAAGTTTCCCGGAGTTTGGACGGACGGATCGAGCTGAATTTTTGGCAGGTGGTAGATAAGGGAATTCCGCAGCAAATCAACGGTTGGATCCTCCAAAGGACATCCGAGCTAGACGCTGCATACCACGCCCTAAACTCGTCCGGATTCTCGTCCAGATTCAACAGGGCTCCGGTATATCGGAGATTGCCGGAGATTCCTCCATCGGAACTCGACGAAATTTTTGCCGGGTTGTTGTAGACTTAATTCCGCATAATTCCACCGAAGTAATCGTTTAGGCGACCCTCAAGTAGGCGGTGGCGGCGGATACAAGTTTGTTGTCCAGAAAAACAGCACGGTCGCCTGAGGGCAATGTTGACGTTGAGCCCCCGAGCTCCATGGATGACTCCTCCATGATCTTGATAGAGATCGGAGTTGGTGTTGATGAAGGCCTTCATCCAAACATGACGATCGGAGGTAGGGCGCTGTCCTTGGTCAAGCCAAGGTGACCAGTCAAGCTGGTGACGAGGAAGCCGACGTCGCAGTTGACCTCCAGTCGAGCCATTGATCCTTTCGCCGATCACACAGCGGAACTCTCAATGAAAGTACCAATGTCGGTGTCAAAACCGGCGGATCTCGGGTAGGGGGTCCAAAGCAGTGCGTCTTAGGATCAATGGTAACAAGAGGCAAGAGACACGATGTTTTACCCAGGTTCAGGCCCTCTCGATGGAGGTAAAACCCTATGTCCTGCTTGATTAATATTGATGATATGGGTAGTACAAGAGTAGATCTACCACGAGATCGTAGAGGCTAAACCCTAAAAGCTAGCCTATGGTATGATTGTTGTATATATCTATTGACTAGCCTGGCCCTGGTTTATATAATGCACCAGAGGCCTAGGATAACAAGAGTCCTAGCCGAATACGCCGGTGGGGGAGGAGTCCTTGTCTTGATTGCCAAGTCTTGTTGATTCTTCCTTGTATGTGGTAGCTGTCCGGACTGGCCCATGAGTATACGGCCATGGGGGTCCTCGGCCCAATCCAACTGATCGGGAGACGACGCGTTGAGTACCCCCTAGTCCAGGACACCGTCAAGGGGTAATGCCTTTTCTCCTAAGCGGGAGATAAAGTGGCTTAGAGCCACCACGCATCCTGTCAGTTTTTGTATTTGTTTGAGGTCCTTTGGGGTATCCAATTGTGACAGAGCTCGGATCTTGGCTGGGTTTGCTTCAATTCCTCTACCGGATACGATGAAGCCCAAGAGCTTTCCGGCTGGTACACCGAAAACGCATTTTTCCAGGTTGAGCTTAATGTCATATGTTCGGAGATTGTCGAACGTGAGCCTCAAGTCGTCTACTAGAGTATCGACGTGTTTTGTTTTGACGACCACGTCATCTATGTATGCTTCAACTGTTTTGCCAATCTGGTTGGCCAGACATGTCTGAATCATGCGCTGATATGTTGCGCCGGCGTTTTTGAGCCCGAAGGGCATCGTGTTGAAGCAGAATGGGCCGTATGGGGTGATGAATGCCGTTGCGGCTTGGTCTGACTCTGCCATCTTGATTGATGGTAGCGAGAGTATGCATCAAGGAAACACAATGAGTCGTGTCCTACGGTGGCGTCGATGATTTGATCAATTCAGGGGAGTGGGAAAGGGTCCTTTGGACATGCCTTGTTTAGGTCTTTGAAATCGACACATAGACGCCAAGATTTGTCCTTCTTTGGTACCATCACCAGGTTTGCTAGCCAGTCCGGATGTTTTATGTCTCAGATGAATCCGGCTTCCAGCAGTTTTGCTAGCTCCTCTCCCATGGCTTGCCTCTTGGGTTCGGAAAAACACCGTAGAGTCTGCTTGACGGGTTTAAACCCTTTTAGGATGTTCAGGCTATGCTCAGCCAGCCTGCGTGGGATTCCTGGCATATCTGAGGGGTGCCAGGCGAAAATGTCCCAATTTTCTCGCAGGAAGTCTCTGAGTGCGGCGTCTACATCGGGTTTTAGTTGTGCCCCAATGGAGGCCGTTTTTGTAGGGTCCGTTGGATGGACTTGGAATTTGACTATTTCATCTGCTGGTTTGAAAGAGGTGGACTTGGATCTCTTGTCTAGTATCACATCGTCCCTGTCCACCGTAGAGCGTAACGCAGTTAGTTCCTCGGCCGCTAGGGCCTCGGATAGTGCCTCCAGGGCCAGTGCGGCTGTCTTGTTTTCAGCGCGGAGCGCTATGTCCGGATCACTTGCGAGAGTGATGATTTCGTTGGGTCCAGGAATTTTGAGCTTCATGTACCCGTAATGGGTATGGCTTGGAAAATTGTAAATGCTTCTCGCCCTAGCTTAGCGTGGTATCCGCTGCTGAACGGGGCCACTTGAAACATGACCTCCTCGGATATGTAATTATCCGGCATGCCGAACACCACATCCAGTGTGATTTTTCCTGAACAGCGTGCTTCCCGGCTTGGAATTATTCCTCTAAAATTTGTGTTGCTTCGCTCAATGCGGCTCCAGTCAATTTCCATTTTTCGCAGGGTTTCCTCGTAAATGAGGTTGAGTCCGCTGCCGCCGTCCATGAGTACCTTTGTAAGTCGGAAGCCGTCCACTATCGGACTGAGGACCAATGCAGCTGGTGCTCGGGCTGTCCGGAATTTAGGTTCGTCACTGGCATCAAATGTGATAGCCGTGTCACTCCATGGGTTTATCTTTGCTACTTGGTAGACTTCAGCAAGGTTGCGGAGCGTTCGTTTCCTTGCATTGTTTGATGTGAAGGTCTCAAAGACTGTCGACACCGTACTGGGGAGGTATTCTTTGGGTGTTGGAGTTAAAAGTTCCTCGCCACTTCGGGCCACCTGTTGTAGTATCCAACATGCTCTAAGGCTATGCGTTGGTGTGGCTTCCCCTGAATTATGAATTTTACAGGGTCCATTGAGCCATCCTTCCAGTATGGTCCCATACCCTGTAGAGGGTTTTTGTTTTTGATGTTTGGCTCAGATGCCTGGCGGTGATGCGCCCTTTTGTTTCGGACTGGTGTTGTATTCGGGGCCGGATTGTCCCAGAATTCATCTTCGGTTTTCCGAACGCTTTCAGTCGCACAGTACTTTCGTACTATGGATGTCAAGTCGGCGAATCGTGTAATTTTGCGGCGACTTATGGCGTTGAGGATTCCGATGTCCGTGCAGTTGTTAAAGAAGAGTGAAATTGCTTCTTTCTCGCGGCAGTCCTTTATCCTGTTCATAACCAGGAGGAATCTGGCCCAGTAGTGGTGTACTGTTTCTTCGGGCTCTTGCCGTATTAGGGATAAATCCCGTATAGTTGGGTGGGCGGGTGGAATGAAATCCGGAACCCTGCCCGATGTAAGATTCAGGGGCCAAGCGGTTTCCGAATTCGGAAGCTTGCTTTCTTGGATATTATTCAATGAATCGGGCCTGCTGCCTGACTTTCGGTTCAGGGTTTGGGCGACATCCTCCCCTCCGCGGGTATCCGGCTTGGAGGTATCAGGAATCTGGACACATCTGGTCCTTAGGGCGGGCGAAGACTCGCCGCATTGCTCTTCCACCACTTCGACGTGATGGGTGATCTGGGGAGAGTCAATCTCTCTCTGATCGGGTTTAAGCCCAATCTGGTCGTAATCAGTAGCGACTCCCAGGGCCGCGATGCGATCCAAGAGCTCGTTCAGAGAGAGGAGCTCCATCGGATCTAACTGCTCGGCAAGCTCCGAGCGGACGTGAAGATTGCTTTCGATGGCCTGAGAGGTCATCGTCGGCGCGGCGGCCGGACAGGCGATCATCAAAAACCTGCCTAGCCAAAGAGTTTGGCCGACAGCCAAAGCTCCTTTAGCAACTACGCCATCTTTAAAGACGGGATGCGGCATCCTTCCTGATGGTGACGACACAGCGGAACTCTCAATGAAAGCACCAATGTCGGTGTCAAAACCGGCGGATCTCGGGTAGGGGGTCCCGAACTGTGCGTCTAGGCGGATGGTAACAGGAGACAAGGGACACGTTGTTTTTACCCAGGTTCGGGCCCTCTCAATGGAGGTAAAACCCTACTCCTACTTGATTAATATTGATGATATGGGTAGTACAAGAGTAGATCTACCACGAGATCAAAGTGGCTAAACCCTAGAAGCTAGCCTATGGTATGATTGTTTTTCGTCCTACGGACTAAAACTCTCTGGTTTATATAGACACCGGAGAGGGCTAGGGTTACACAGAGTCGGTTACAATGGGAGGAGATCTTCATATCGTATCGCCAAGCTTGCCTTCCACGCCAAGGAAAGTCCCATCCAAACACGGGACGGAGTCTTCAATCTTGTATCTTCATAGTCCAGGAGTCCGGCCAAAGGTCTTAGTCCGGCCATCCGGACACCCCCTAATCCAGGACTCCCTCACAAGGGCTCTTCGTTTAATCTCATTGTATATTCAGACTCTGACTATGCTGGCGATCGTGTGGACCACAAGTCAATGTCAGGCACATGCCATTTCCTCGGACGATCTTTGGTCTATTGGTCCTCGAAGAAACAGAACTGCGTATCACTCTCCACTGCAGAAGCTGAGTACATTGCTGCTGGATCGTGCTGTGCTCAATTACTATGGATGAAGCAAACACTCAAGGACTGGCATCAATGTGAAGAATGTGCCTCTCTACTGCGACAATAAGAGTGCTATCAAGATTGCTCATAACCCAGTTCAGCACTCGAAGACAAAGCACATCCAGATTCGTCATCATTTTCTTTGTGATCATGTGTTGAAGGGAGACATCTCCATCGACCACGCAAGCACTGAAGACCAGCTGGCCGATATCTTCACTAAGCCCTTGGATGAGAAGAGATTTAGCAAGTTGCGGTGTGAGCTAAATATCCTAGAATCTTCGAATGTTCTCTGAAAAGGACACACATCCTAACACTAATGCTGACTTGATGACTTAGATGTGCAACACACAAAGTAACATTTTTCTTCAATAAATGAAGACTAACCCTCTAAGTGTGAAGAAATTAATGAAGAAATTGATTCTTAGAGCCCTACAACAATTGTATGCGGTGTCTGAAATCAGCTTTCTTATACGGTGGGTGTCGTGGGAACGCTTCCGACAATAATAAGGTATAGGGTAACGGAGCATGATCTATCGAGATGCATATGGGTGACAAGGTGGTTTTAGCAAGTTCGGGCCTCTCAAAGTGGAGATAACAACCCTACGTCTCGTGCTCCGGAGAGGCTTTGTTTTATCTGAGTATATATCCGGAGATTACAATGTGTGTGTGTGTGTGAGAGGAACGAATCCCCATGCCTGAGCTAAGTCTTATGAGACTAATGGTGAAAAGAGAGAGAGAGGTGGAAGAAAAGAGCCCCCAAGTCTAGTGGTGGGGGGTGGCTTATATAGAGTGCGCCACCCCCTCACCTCCTATGTTACAAAGTGGAGCATCAATGCCATAATGCCTGCCCACAAAAAAACCGTCATGCTGACTATTGGTCTTCGCATATCCGAGTGAGTTACATGGCCGAGTGGAATGAGCTCGTCGAGTGGAGTGCCGTGCTCCGAGTGGTTGTTGCTGTCCGAGTGACTTTCAAGTTGTGGTACATCTGGATGGCGATCTGGCCCAGGGGCCCAGTACAAAGTGTACGATGTCCATGGGTAGGGTCTTTAGGTCAGGCCTGTTACCCTACCCTTAATACATGTCCTCGTCATTAGCCCCCGAATCGGTCGAGGTTGAGCGGGTCGAGTTGAGGTGTATTCCCAGACGAGTCGAGTGCTACAGAGGCACTTATGAACTTCCTCTGGTCACCGGGCAGTCTTATCTCCGCGTGTTGCCTTGACGGATTCCAGACTGCATGGTGTCCGAATGAAATGAGCTCAAACGGGTCCGCGGAGGAGCGTTGAACTCACCTTATAGCAAATTTTTTGGATTGATTTGGAGCTGGTCCTGCATCGAGTAACTGATTACTCGGAATTTCTTCACGCCTGGAACATGTCTTTTTTTGTTGTTTGGCCGTCACTCGGACCGGGCGGACCGTTCTGAGTGGATACCATTCTAGTGGGGGCACGCTGAGTGCACCCACTGGGTGTAGTCCCCAAGGCTGCCGTCGACTGCGGGCAGTCGACGGGAGTCTTAGAGCCTGTCTTTTTTGTTTTTGTTCATCACTCGGACTGGTCAGGCCATACCAAGTGGAGATTACTCCAGTGGGGGCACGCTTAATGCACCCACTGGGTGTAGTCCCTAAGACCGCCATCGACTGCGGGCAGTCGGCGGGGGTCTGAGAGAACTAAAACTCTTTTTAGCTGGTACTGATCGAACTTGTTCTTCTCTCGGATTGGTTTCTGTTTGCTTGATATAGCTTCTGAAGAGGAATCAGCAGCCAACCAATTGGACGATCCTTGAGCAGCATTGATCAGCTCATCAGCAAGGCCCTCAGCAATGGTCTTGACGTTCCTGTCTCAGCTCACCAGCAAGGCACTCTGCAATGGTGTTGACATTCCTGTCAGCCGTCTACTTTGGGTCGCAGTCAACCCGCACCATTTGGCGGGGCCGGTCAACTCATCAACGAGGTATTCAGTAATAGTCTTGATGTTCCTGAGTGTGGCTCGCCTTGGCGACACACTCAATCTCGTCCTTCTTCTTGATGGTACAACTCTGAGGTGGTGGTCGTGGCTGACCCGCACTTTGCTAAGCCCCCGAGTGGGAGGATTGCTCACCACTCGGTAAGATTTTTCAAACTTAGGCGAGTACTGGACTGCATCTAAGCCTCCGAGTGGGAGGATCGCTCACCACTCGGTAGGATTTGTTAAACTTAGGCGAGTACTGGACTGCAGCTAAGCCCCCGAGTGGGAGGATCGCTCACCACTCGGTAGGGTTTTTCAAACTTAGGCGAGTACTGGACTGCTGCTAAGCCCCCGAGTGGGAGGATTGCTCACCACTCGGTAGGATTTTTCAAACTTAGGCGAGTACTGGACTGCAGCTAAGCCCC
>NC_057795.1:165987861-165989561 GCF_018294505.1 Triticum aestivum
GCGAGTGGTGAAGATGTGCACAACCGAGAGGCGGCGCATGGAGCACCCGAGTGGTGAAGACGTGCACAACTGAGTGGCAATGCGTGGAGCGGCAGAGTCATGATGAGGAGCACAACCGAGTGGCGGCGTGCGGGTCGGCCGAGTGGTGAAGGCATGCACAACAGAGAGGTGACGCGCGAAGTGATTGAGTGGTGAAGACGTGCACAACCGAGTAGCGACGTGCGGGACGACCGAGTGGTGATGACGTGCACAATGGAGAGGCTCCGCGCGAGGCGGTCGAGTGAGGATGCACAAGGTGGCCGAGTGAAGGACTACGTGTCCAGCCAAGTGGCGACGCGCGGGGTGGCCGAGTGACGAAGCGCGGGGCAGCCGAGTGAAAGATTGCATGTCCAGCCAAGTGGCTGAAATGGTCTTCAAAGGAGTTAGCTAGATGCTTTCGAAGCTAATGTAGCGACGATGTCGGTGTAGTGTGGTTGCGATGTAACAAGACCGGCATGACAACTGATTCTGAGTAGGAATGAAGATGGCGCGTAGAGCGTTTGTGTGATTATAAAAACTTGTCAAAGTGGCAGATCGAATGCACTTGTTGAAGTGAAGGATCTGACTGGTGATGAAGTACTCGACGACTCAGGAGATTGTCATTCCAAATGAGATGGAGCCCCCGAGTGCGGCGTAGCCTCCGAGCGTACTACAGGCTTCGACAACAGACATGCCGGAATATGAGAAATATAGTTTTGAATGGATGATTTGCAATTCATCGAGTCGGACTCAGGTAAAGATGAGGAAAAGCTTCCGAGTGATGCTCGAAAGAGGCAAACTCGCAAAAGAGTGCAGTGTGAAGTTTAATTATAAAAGGGACTTATCTGTCTCATGCCTGACGAGGTCTATATCATTGATACGATGAAGAGGATTCCACAGAGGGGTTGGCTGGATGTGTTTGAAGTCAATAGATAGACAAGGTCGATGTTGTGGTGCGTCGGGACGAGTATGGTGACTGAGTCCGAGCAGCGATGAATTTCACGCATAGGGCCATCGAGTGATTGCGTAACTTGTGTAAAAAATGGCACAAGCCAACGAAATAATTTCTCGAGGAAATTTGATGTGTGCTGAAATAAATTGTGTGAATAACACCCATAGGCACCCATTGGGAGTGCAAGGGGCTTGCTGGTTAACCAGCAAGAGTTTGAAAGAGCGAAGGATCCATTCAAACTTGTCGAAGTGCTGGCTCAAATAAAACGGAAGTGTAGTGTTTCGACTGAGTTGCAGCCCCGGAGGACCGATGTAAACTCGAAATGGAGAAAGACACATGGTGTTCATGAACGATGTATGCAAAAAAAATGGAAACTGGACTCGTGAGTCACATAACCAGTACTAAGCAAGTATGTGAAAATAAGCAGCCAAGCGTAGAGGTACACTCGGTGGCGTGGCCTCTGAGTGAATGTGATGTGTGAATTATGGGATACTCGGGAAGACGGAAATAACAGAATGTAAAATGACTTAGTTGTCTGAAGGCGCGCGACTGGCCGAGTGGTGATGAGGCGACCAACCGAGTGGCGAGGAACGGGGCGGCCCAGTGGTAACGAGGTGACCAACCGATGGCGATGCGCGGGGCGGCCGAGTGGTGATGAGGTGACCAACCCAAGGCGACGCGCGGGGCGGCCGAGCGGTGATGAGGTGATCAACTGATGGCGATGCACGGG